>NC_029794.2:330281-331905 GCF_000816755.2 Arachis ipaensis | reverse complement strand
CTCTTTCCTCTTTCAAACTTACTACTCTTAAGCCTCCACTCCGTGTAAACTAATTGTTTGATAGACTAAGATTATTGTGTAAGTATATCTTATCTTCTTGTAAACAGTTTAGGTTTAATTAAAAGCTGTCTGCAAAGTAGAAAGTAGAAACTATTAATAGAAAACTATACCCAAAGTGATATCATTTTGTGCATAATGCATCAAAATTATCTTAATGTAGCTAGCATTCATACGTTATTATATTGTCATGTTAACCGTTTTATCACATTTTCTTTTGATGGAAGATGTATATAACTTTCATGAAAATTAAATGGAAGCTTAGGGATGGAAGGAAGAGGTTTCCAATATTGGTTTGATACTTTGATAGTTCAATGCCATATAGTATTTCATGTACTGACACAACATTTATTATTTGGAAGCAGTGTACTATACAATTAAGAAGAGGCAGAGAAACTTAAGATGCATGGTTCCAGAAATTCAGTTTTGCCAAAAGCAGCTTATGAAAAGGAGAGTCTACTTGAAAAATATTTATATGAAAGGGACGTGCGATGCCCATAGAATAGAAAATCAATGTGTGGGTGGTTGCCTTGGGTGAATTAACCTAGCTACTACTGCACTCAATATTAATATCTTATGTTATGTGTGTGTATTGGTGGGACCATGTAGACTTGAATTGAATTACTGTGTTAGAAATAAAAAAAAATTAAAATTAATTTAAATGAAATTCCAGAGGCTGTCCAGCCAAGAATGCTACCTCATACTTTCTAGTACATAGTGTACGAAAGAGATGTATGCATTTTATTAGGATCGTATTCTATGGTTATGATTTTATTATATATATCTTTTTTATTCTGACCAAAATTAATTTTACGGTATATCAATTCTTTTTTTTTTTAATCAAAAGATTGATAATGAAATATCAAATCAATTTATTGATTTTATAATATATCTGAGTATGAAGGACGAAATTTAATTTAATTTAATTCTATTATTTTTTTAAAGAGAGGCCAACAACTTTTGTGATTTGTAGCCATCAATGATAGTTTTAATTGTATGAGATTGGTGTGAAATTTTATCAAATGGCTCACTTTTTTTTACTGGTTACATGCTGGCCAGAATTTAATAAAGTTGTTGGCCCCTAAACTTTTTTTTTTTAAATTAAATTTCACCTAAATAAATCTAATTTAAAATATTATTTTATTAAAATATTTCACTTAAAATATAAAATATCTAAAATATCCAAGTGACCTAATTATTTTTATTTACTCATTCATTTTTTTCAACACCTCTCATTCCTCAACACACACCATCTTCCTCAACATCTCTATTGGTGCCTGCAGCACCTTTAATTTCTTCTTATTTTTTCTCCTTAACCATTAAAAGGTATTGTTCTTGTTCTTGACTGGTTCTTATTTTTGTATAATATGTGTGTGCATTAATTTTCTGTGTTGTATCTGAGAAACGTGTTTATATATATATAAATTATTGTATAAACGTGTTTATATATATAAACGTGTTTATATATATATAAATTTTGAATAAAAATATTTATGAGTTGTTACTTGTTAGTAGATAATTTATTTTATTTTTGTGTCAATCACTTTATTAATTGTAGGCTCTGATT
>NC_029794.2:327390-330179 GCF_000816755.2 Arachis ipaensis | reverse complement strand
TTAATAAATACTAATAAATTTTTTTTTGACTATTTTTAAATAACTTTTTTAGTTATCAAATATTTTTATTAATTTTATTTGTGGAGTAATTGATGTAGGATTTGGATCCTCTAAATTTTGAATTTCACTTTAAAGAATAAAGTGTAATCTCTCACCATTTATTTTATAGGTGGAATCAAGAGAAAATATGAGAGAGAAATTATTTAAGGGCGAGAAATCGCACTTTATCCTCTAAAGTAAAAATTCAAATTTTAGAGGATTCAAATTGATTGATTTTGTGTAAAAAGTCTAATTAATAATAGGTTTAATTACTCTGTTGGTCCCTATAGTTTTGCGAAATTTTCAATTAGATCCCTATACTTTTTTTCCTTTTAATTGAATCCTTACACCAAATTTTTTTTTAATTAGGTCCCTACACTTTTTTTTCCTTTTATTTAGGTCCCTATACTAATTTTTTTTTTTTAGTTAGGTCCCTATAAAATTTAGCCGATTATTACTAAGAAAGACTTAATTAAAGAAAAAAAATTTAGTGCAGAGATTCAATTAAAAAAAAATATAAGAATCTAATTGAAAATCCCACGAAATTATAGGGACATCAAACCTTAATAATAAGATGATAGCATGGTATATACCTGAGTGAAGAAGACAAGGAGGGTAAGGAGCTTGATGGTCCTAAACAACATCCTAAGGAGACGAAAGTAACTGAGAGACCAAGATTGCATGATTTGTTGGCGATTGTGAAGAGGAAGTTGATGGAAGGTGTGGAAGAATGGGAAGGTGGTTGTGATGCTGGGAATTCCAGAGAGTATGAATGTCCCAAACCATGTGGATAGTAGCCACAGCGTTAACCTTAGCAGCCATGTATTTGGGTGTTTCAGCTTCTCACTTATCAAAACCCCAAGCTGCAAAAATTTAATTTGAACCATAATTAAACAAAATTGTACATTATTATTATGCATGTAACGAAGATGATAAAAGATATATATAAGTTACACGGTGAGGTGTAGGAGGCATGGAAGCGGAAGTGTTGTAGAAGTTGGAAAGTGATGATGATGATTGAGAAGATGGCGGCGGTTTTATTGACGGCAAGATGGTGTCGGTGAGAGCAAGCAGTGACTTCATCTGCCTCTCCGACAGGCGGCACAGTTTCTGATCGTCTTCTTCTAGAAGCTCATGGAGGCTCTGTCTTCTTCTTGTTTTTTGGAGTATCTGATCCGTATCATCATCAAGCTCAACAACCACTGTATCTTCTGTGTGCACTTTCTTCATCAACCCCATTCCCATTCCCATTCCCAACCTCAAGCTACCATTTCTACGATCATTCTCTTCCATCCTTACTCTTACAACTTAATTGCTCGCCGTTCTTTGCAATTCAGATACATATATATAACCTTTAACTAAATTACAAAATATCATACATACATTAAAAATTGAAAAAGGGATAAACATACTTGGCTCACTTTTTTAAGAATTAACAAAATTACAATAGTTATTAACCAAAAAAGGAATGCTAGACTAGCAACTTTTGTGATTTGTAATCATTAAATAGCTATCAATAATAGTTTTAATGGTGTGAGATTGGTGTGAGATTTCATCCAAGAGGAATGCTAGGAGTCAGCAACTTTTGTGATTTTAGCCATCAAATAGCCATCAATAATGGTTTTAATGGTGTGAGATTGGTGTGAGAATTCATCCAATGGCTCACTTTCCTTTGCTGGTTACATGCTGGCCAGAATTTAACAAAGCTGCTGGTCCCTAGACTTTTCCTTCATTCAATAATTTATTTTTTTTTATTGGTTACATACTGGTCAAAATTTAACAACGTTGCTCTAACCAAAAAACCAAGAACATATCACTTGTCATATTTGTATATATATATAGAACTTTTTCAAATACCTCATGCATCCACTTCAATAAAAAAATATCTATTCAATTATTCAAATAATTATTAAAGAATGTAAAATAAAATAAACGACAATTAAAAAAAAAAGTAAAACACCATAACTTTATTTAGACTGCTTAAGCTGGTTTTATATTATCTTTCAAATATTTTTTTATTTGATACAAATGTAGAAATAGAATAATAAATGTTAGATATTTTTATTATTTAAATGTTTTATTCTAAAATATCATAAACGAATTTGTTTGATTTTGTTAAAACATATTTTTTCTCGAAACAAAAATTGTTGAACCAATTTAAGATATTGCCTTTTTTATTATTTTAGACCACAAATGACAATCAATAAAGACAATGATGTTATGCCAATGGCGTTAACTCTTGTAGTAGACATTGGTTAATTTGGACAAATGATGGCGTTTGTTACCGGTAAAAATGAAGTACTATCTATATATATAATATATGCTTATGGAAACATATTACAACACAAGTCATTTAAGTTCGGTTTTGCTGTATAAAAATAGGTTCTTATTTGACATTTGGTTTATTAGTTAATTAAAAATGAATAAGTTGGCCTAAATCAAAATTTTATTTATTTTATATTTTTTGGAAAATCTAACTCGCTATTAAATTAGGTTTCCAAAGAGTGGATATTGAAGAGATAATATGAGTGATAAATTGATTATTGAATGAAATACACTTTGGATATCTATCTATCTATCTATCCATCCATCCATAGTTTGATTATTCTTTTGTTTTGAGTTCTACATGATCAATTTAACTGTTATTATTGTAGAAAGCTCTCGACCATTGAAAAATTTGTGAGGAATAATTAAATGAGAGAACATAAAAATAAAAAGAACTTATATTTAATTTAAAATTTTAAAATATT
>NC_029794.2:326750-327321 GCF_000816755.2 Arachis ipaensis | reverse complement strand
TTAAAATTGTAAGAATTAACAAAATAATTAAACTTATTTTTTCTGATGTGAGACTAATTATTTATATATACTTTTCCCTTTACTTAACGTTCACAATTCATATACAACTAGAATAATTTTCAATAATTTGTTTTGATGTATGTACAATTGTACATGCATCCTTAGAAACTTTCCTCCATCAAAATTCATTAGAACATTTCTAGGCTTCCAGCTATTGGCAGTTTGGCACATCTTTTTTCCTAGGCACCAATTATGTTAATAATTTTTGGCTCATGATTCTTCAGTTGGTTCGGCTATTAAATTAGTGTCCTAATTAATTGACTAGGATAAGTTAGGTATCATCACAACTTGTATGCTATATACAGATAGATGATAATGACTTTAACTTGTATTGCATGCAAATTAGTAGTATATAAATTCACAACATGAAAATAATTAATAATAAGAAAAAGTACAATTAACATCGGAAGTTGATGGTGATTGTCAAGTAGTCAATTCATGAAAGCGTTTGGTCATTAACATTCTTGAAATTAAAATTTGGTTTTTTATAATTTTAGTAAAATAGTTATAT
>NC_029794.2:320830-326697 GCF_000816755.2 Arachis ipaensis | reverse complement strand
TATAATAAAATAAAACGAAAGATATCTTTTGAAATATTTTTTATTATTATTTTTAAAAATAAAAAAATATATTTTAAATTAGTAAATTGATCAATTAATTTTAAAAATTTATATGCAACATAGTTACATATAATAAAATAGAACAAAAGATAAACAAATAAATAATAAAGATCACTAAATTGTGAATAAAATAAAACATATAAATTCATGAAGAGAATAAAAAATTAGATTAATACCTAATTTATAATTGTTTGAATTAAACTTTGTAATTGAAAATATAAAAAAAACAATGAAATTAAAAGATACATAGAGTCATAGAGAGTCATATAAAAAATATAGAGAATTTAAAATTTATCTTTTGATGAAAAGAAGATGACCACTAGAAAAAAATAGTTAAAAATATGAAACTAAGAAGATGATTTAAGAGAATAAATGAGTGATGACGGTTGAGATTTGAAAATAAGAGAAGACTAAATTTAATTAGGTTAACTAATAGTCAAAATGATAAAAAGATAAAATGAATTTAAAACTTTAAATAATTGAGTTAAATTTATTCTAATTCATATTTAATATATATTTTATATTTTAATAAATATTTTATATTATTAACTAATTTTATTAATAACTGATTTTATATATCTAACATGATATTAATGCATTTGGTCATTTTTCCCTGTCCAGAATTCTCCCAACTACTTAGCCATTAATATAACTCTTCATCACTACGGTTTATAAATTAAATCACATCCAATATGCATAATCCATTGGAAGGACACTACTCCTTTTATTTAATTGTATGAGTATGATGATATGATATCTAAATTGGAGCACTGTGACGATTATTATGACCTGTCACTCAAGTTCTTGTTGGGCGTTATATATACATTACATGATGCCAAGTAACACACTTTCTCTCATATTATATATATATATATATTCACTACAATAAATATCACTTAGACTTTTCCTTACATATTTTAATTTATGTTATCACCAAATTCACTATATGATTTTACAGCATTTATTGAACCTACAAATAATTTCAATATATGCTGATCGAGTCAATCCAATATTTCATTGATTTATTAGAATCATAACGGATCAACCAAATATAATAAATAATAATGGTTATAATTAACAATGAATTTAGGCACGTGTTATAAAATCTAGTTAACATGATAAATTTCAAACCCGTAATAAATCACATGCATTTTGATAAACAACATGAATTTCAAGAAAACTATTAGACTATATATACATTAAACTCGTTGTAATATAATAAAACCAAAACAAGTCACCATCAATAATCTAAAATCGAGGAAATTCAACACTTGTTTTTCATGAATGAAAAGCTGCATATCTTAGATTTTTTAATTTGCTAAGAGAATGGTGAAAGCACATATAGAGGAAGGTGCAGTTTGCAACCTCGTAGAAGTAATTTAATATTGATGGAGAAGTTGCCATGGCCACCTAAGCAATAGTAGCTAGTAGTGTGGCTGCCACCCTATGTATATATATATAGCTGAATCATGATCGTTTACAAGGACAAATAATTATGAATAGGAAGTAGTAAGAAGAATAATTAAAGGGTACGTTTCCAATTGAGGGATGATGGGAATAAATGATCATTGCATGTACTTGCTCGATACATATAATTTACTCTCCATGCATGGAGGACACGTTCCAAGTTCCAACATCTTAATCACTTTTGCATATACCTTATTATAGGTCAAAAGAATAAGTCATTAATTAAACTCATCAATTTCCTACACACCACCACATAGAGTGCACATACATGCATATGCATATTTATGCACTACGACAAAAATTATTGGGTAAAAAACCTTAATAAGCCAAGTCAAGAATCATGTAACGTAAATACGCCAAAGCGAAAATCGTTTCAGCAATAAGCCAAATGATATTTTTATATAATTCGAACCATGCTGGTTCGAATTCCATTTCTACATAATTCGAACCAGCTTGGTTCAAATTATACACAAACACATGCATACACGTAATTCGAACCAAGCTGGTTCGAAGTGTAATTCGAACCAAGCTAGTGTATAATTCGAACCAAGCTGGTTCGAATTATGTAGAAATGGAATTCGAACCAGCATGGTTCGAATTATATAAAAATATCATTTGGCTTATTGCTGAAACGATTTTCGCTTTGGCGTATTTACGTTACATGATTCTTGACTTGGCTTATTAAGGTTTTTTACCCTAATTAATATCTAATTATTCATGAATATATTAATGATTATTTTTATTATCGTATCATATATTAAATGAATGTTGGTATATATGACTACTAAATTATATATACCAGCATGCATTTGCAATAATAATAATAATGTAATATCACTATGTATAGATGTAACTGTAGGTTTTCAAAGAATTTTATAATATTGGACACTTTTATTTTTAAATAAATTTTATTACGTGTAATTTCTTTAAGTTTTATTTTCGTAAGATAAATAGATCCTTTCATTAGTTATTAGAGTCATTGACTATTGATAAAAAAAATTTGTTTCGTTAAGTGAGTGATATGGTCATGATGATACCATGTGGCATGTCTCAATAACAGACAAAAAAGTCTCCTACCAAAACACACATAATGACATTGTTTAGTAATTGTTCGAAACACTGTATTTTAGTAACACAAATAGATTCTCAGTAAATACTAAATACCTTCTAATTAGAACTTGTTTGTCTAATGATACAAATAATTAGAAGCTTAATCCACCAATAATTGTTACTAGTAGATATCATGAGGATTTTATTTATCTTCCAAATATAATTAGAAACTTAATTCACCAATATAATCGAATTTTGAAGCAAGAAGCTAGCGTAGACGTAAATAATAAGGTGTGAACCTTTCTTGTTGGCACAGGTGCAACTTATCCTCACTAATACAGACCATGATATGGGTGGTAAAACGGGTCGAATCCGTTTAAAAAGGCGGGTCGGGTTAGAATTTGGAATCTTTTATATTAAAAAAATTTGCTAAACTCGCACCACCAAATTAGGCGGATCGATCCACCGAGGCGACTATTTTTTATTTGTATTTGATTTTTTAATTATTATTTTTTGGTTAATTTTAATGAATTTTATTTTTCAAAAAAAAAAAAGAGTCAAGCGGGCTAGCTCACCGACCCACCAATCCGCCATAAAATGGGACGGGCTAGCATTTTGAATCCATCTTTGTTGGCGGAGCAGGCCAGCCTGCCCTGTTTATGGGGCGGGTCTAAGCAGGCGGGACGGATTGGGGCGGGGCGGCCCGCTTTGCCACCCCCTAGGCCTAGACCATGACTCACAAATATGGAAGAAAACCTAAAACTCCATGTGTTGGGCTTGGATCAATTGAAGATTGGATTGGGTTTTCTAATTTTCTTAAAAAAAAAGTAGTGTTATTAGGCTCGTGAAAAAATATTCAACTTCTAGACGAGAAGCACACTACAACTCTACAAGGCTTTGTTTAAAGTGATCATTATTAGATTTAATTTAATGATTATAAAAAATTAAAATTTTTCCCATGATAAACAAGAGAAAACGAAGAAAAAAATAATAATATAATAATAAAGATCAAGTTTTGAACAATGGAACGATCAAAGTAATGTCAAGGATATTCCTTAACGTGGTCCACTACTTAAATAAATAATGTTTATCCACAATCAATTATGTTAAAGAAGGCTAAGATCATCAATATAAAATAATCATAATGAAGCACTTGGAGCATGCGATTAAAATACTTTACAGTTATAACTAACAAAAGCTTGTCTTAAGTTGACCCATTTTTAGCACTGTACACTGGCAATCTATTTGAATAAAATTGAAAAAAAGGGTTATCTGGAGTAGTAATCTATTAGTAGAGGCACTAACCATGGAGCAATAACAATCTTTACGGTATTATAAATTAACAAAATATCATCTCATCAATCTTGGAACTCCTTATTAGGTGGAAACTCAGGTGCAGTCGACTTCACGTGAAATTAATACTTGAGAGCTGTTAGATGATTTGACTGATTTGACTAAATTTTTATGTAACGACTCTCAGATATCAACTTCACATAAAGTCGATTTCACCCGAGTTTTCACTTCCTTATTAATTAATAATTACATGTTGCTTAAATAATTCCTACTTTCATTTTCGCATGTTGGTGATTTGACTTCAATTGCTGCGCTGATCGATGGACTCACTATAAAATTTCTATTTTGCTGATCTTTAAATTATAATATTAGGGTTTATCAGTCATACTTTCGTCATTAATTTACACCAACTTAAGTGTCATATAAAAGTGCATAAAAGAACGTAGAACCATCTACTACCTAGCTATAGAACAGAAAATGTGATATTCTCTATTAATATGAGCTAAGTAATTTATATATTATATACACACACATACACTACTACTTTTGACAATATATATATATAGAGTAAAAGAAGAAGAAATAGACGATTACCATTAATTAATACAAATTACCATAATACGTACACACAATCCAGATCAAACTAAACGTAATCGCGTGATTACGATTATTTACCAAACTATATATTCCTCACTGCTGAGAAGAAGAATAGTCATTTATTTATTCCCTTTATAACTCAATATCTATGTATGGTAAACTTTCTTACATTGCCATTTTTTTTAATATTTAATAAGATATTGTCACGTAAATAAAAATTTATTTTTCATATTTATTATTTCAAAAGCAAAAAACAAACAACGTAAGAATACCTAATTAATAAATATCAATGAACATAAAGTTTATAGCAATATTACAAAATAAAGTACCGGTGCATAGAAATTAAATCCACTATCTTCTTATGCTCACAAAACAAACCAAAAATATAATCGTTTCAATAACCCTAAAACCCAATAATCACCAACAAATTTAAAGAAGGGATACAAAATAAAAATAAATTAAAGCACAACATTTTTCAAGGCCATATAAGGGTTTACGGGTGACGATGATAGGTCGGTGGCGATTCATGTCCGACACCAGGGCTATGACCAGGAGCTGTAGGGCGAAACGCGTCGCCCTCTCCTGGTTTATCCTCGTTCACTGTGTTATATTTTAGTATTATATTTAATTTAAGATAAATATAAAAATTGAAAGATAGATTTGGAGTTTAAAAAACTAATGAAAATATTTTTTTAAAAAAATTTAATCTCTTATATCCTTATTTTTTGGAGGTACTAAAAGAACTGGAATTTTGAGTCTCGAAACTGAAATTTTAGAGTTTAGAGTTGATTGTTTAAGATTTACGGTTTAAGCTTATATTAAGAGATACAAAAAATAAAGAGATCGAATTTATCACATAAAAATTATTTATTTTTTTTATTTGCGTAATGGTTTCGAAAATATACTAGAATTAGAGTGTTATTGGTTTTTCTTATCTAAACTAAGTTAGCACTAGATGTTACTAAATTTTAGTTAGCTTAAGTGAATTATAAGAGGATGAGTCTCTTAGAATTGGTATTTGTAATTATTTTTAAATATAATAAAAATTTTACTTGCACAATTAGAATTATTAAACACCAAAACTGACTTTTATTAATTCAATCTCTCTCTCACTTGAAAATCTTTGTATATTGGTTAAAAATGTGTTTAACACCGATAATTTTATTTTTATAATGTAATTATTAAAAAAATAAAATAAAATATCTACTAAAGCAGCATAAATATTAAGCAATAAAGTAGCAATAGCTAGTTAGGATAACAACTATCTAGGCTGCAACGAACTTTTATGTGTTTTGCATTCATCATGAGTGATGCTTATTTCTATTTTCTACAACAACTTGATCATCAAGTTCAACAACATCAACAATTATAATAATAATGAGATGATCATAAACTACATA
>NC_029794.2:319797-320796 GCF_000816755.2 Arachis ipaensis | reverse complement strand
TGTAATTATTGTTAATGTTTTATTTTAATTATATCAAGTATTTAAAATATTTTTTGTTTTAATAAATAGTAATATATACTATATCTAAATTTATTTCAAGAATATATGTTAAGAATAAGATTGGACACGCTGACACGTGATGGTATTTAGGTGTGTCCAAACGTGTTTGGAGAATAATTTTTTACTTTTTATTAAGATACGGTTGGACACAGCAGACACGTGTGTCGAACAAGTATCGATGAGTGTCATATCCGAAATGTGTCCGACACGCGGACACGACAACTCAGCGAAGTGTTCGTACTTCATAGGCCATTATCGATCCACCGTGACATTATTATGGCTTTAGTTTAATTAATTAGTTGCATATATATTGAAGGGAATACTCATTTGTTTCTCTTTTGCGTTGATGTAGTGTGGAGTTGGAGTGGTAATGTCGACCACTTAAGGGCAAAGATGGTTTTGGTTGTGGAGAATATAATACCCATGGTTTTACCACTAACATATATATTCCTTAATCTCCCCACTAATGGTTTCCGTACCTTAATAATTAACCATTTCCGGGAAGCAAGTTGGAATAGAGAAACGAACTCAAGAGTTTGCCCTATTGAAACATTCCTTGCTTTTGATGCATTTTATTTATGGTATGAGGAGAAAGCATAAGTAGTTCTTTGTGATATACAGATGTAGAATATCTATTCTTAATGTGTCCATGATATATATCATGATAGATGTATTTTGATTTATGGTTTCTTGAATTCTACAGGTTACGAGGAATAATGAATGCGTATATATTGAAGGGAAGAAAAGAATGAAAGATATATTTGCGTTGGTTGTTACTATAACAAGTAATTAACACAAAAGTGTCAAATCAACATAGGATGAACTTAAGAATAAGATGAGAAGTTAGTCGAGTTAAATTGGTTATGCAAGATATAGGCATGTTGGAGAATGTGGTAGCTATATATTGGCGTATCATTCTCTGTATCTTAGGTGTTAAAT
>NC_029794.2:285275-319652 GCF_000816755.2 Arachis ipaensis | reverse complement strand
CACCAAAAAAAATTTAAAAATTCACATTCCATACAATTAGTTATTGATGATATTTATAGTTTAATTTTTTTTTTCAATTACTGCAGTTATTATAGGAAAACTAAAACTAATTTAAAAAAAACAAATATCAATAAATAATATTTTTTCGAATTAATTTTTAAGAAAGAACACTAATCTCATTTAAATTTGAGAATAGATCATTATAATACACATTTAATATGAAGTTCTCAAATTGGATATCAAATTCTAAAAGTCGAGTAACATATTATTGTGGAGTCAAAGTAAATAATTTAATGAGAGCAAATAAATATTATTATCATGTACTACTCAAAAAAATTTTAAATTATAGTGGGGCGCTTGACCCCACACCAATACAAGTAGATCCGTCCCTCCCAGCAGTCTTTATAATTTTATGAAATTTATAATCAAATTTTTATTATACTAAAAATGTTAAAATTAATAGAGACTATTCTTTTTCAAATTTAAAACACCCATATTTAAGAGTTAAATTTTTAAATTTGTACATCTTTTTGTTTTTATAATATTATGTTTAATTTATTCTAAATTGTTTTACAATAAAATTTAATTATAAAATTTAAAATGATGTAAGAAGTCAATTAAAAACTATAAATATAAGAATTTAATTACAAATTTAATGAAATTATAGAAATCGGTAGAATTTTAACACTGATAAATTTACTCACAAAAAAACGAAATTAAAATTGTACCCATGAAAGATATGCTCCATATGACAAAACTATCCAAACCTTAAAAGACTACTTAAAATCTTTAAATTATCCTTTTTTAGACCCTAATTTTTCTTACTCCTTTTCTATCCCCAATGCAAATACTACAAGCAATACAATAATGCTATAAAATTAATAAAGACTAATTCAATCAAAGAACTAAATGTTAAAAAACTTGTTTTGATTTGATAATTTTTTAATCATCGACCATGCAACAAGAAATTCTGACAACCTTGTAATCTTGCTTGAGAGAATCAAAAGAGACAACAATAATGGCAGTGTAGAGAAAGCAATAGTGGCAGGATCGCAAAAAGCTAACATAGCGACAGAGAAAAGGGTTGCAGATGACGAGGGAGTTATAGTAGTGGCCGACTATGATGCAAACAAGGCCATGGCTAACTCCAACGATAGAAAAATTTGTAGTAGAGGATGGTAGGAGGGAGGAGGAGGGTAGAGCCGGAGTCGGAAAAGAAGAGATTGTCATGGCTGAGGGAGTAGCAAACGACGATGAATATGAATTTGAGCAAGTGCTTAACCTTCAGTGTCTATGTCCTATCAGCACAAAACGCAGCAAGACATTTATTAATGACCTCTGCTTGATCAAGGCTAGCTTCTGAGAAAAGAATGAGGTCATCTGCAAAGCACAGATGAGATAACTCCGACCCATCTCTTTTTATATGGATGGGCTTCCAAAACCCGTGACCGACAGCCGCATTGATGAGCTGAGAGAGCCTTTCAATACAAAGGACAAAAATATAAGGAGAAATGGAGTCTCCTTATCTAATACCTCTCGCAGGAGTGAATTCATCAAGATCCTCACAATTTCATAAGACTCTCATTCTAACATTAGAAATGCAGTGAAGAATGAGATTAATGGTATGGGTAGGGAACCCGATGTCTTTGAGGGTGTCTTCCACAAAATTTTTCTTAAGCCTATTATAGGCCTTTTGAAGGTTAATCTTAATAGCCATCCAATCTTTTGAGCTTTTTTATTTCTCATAGAATGAATCACCTCTTGAACAATAATGATATTATTAGAACTATGTCTGCCAGAGACAAAACTATATTCGGTAGGCTGGACAATCTTATTCATAAGCCTGCGCAATTGATTAGCAAGAATCTTGGTAATCACTTTATAAAAAATATTACAAAGACTAATAGGACGCATTTGTCTGGGGCTAGTAACATGGTCAATTTTAGGAATCAGGGTGATAAGGGTTTTATTAATCTCTCCAACCTTCCTTGGATCCAATAAAATATGTTGCACCAGAAAACACAAATCCATTCCAACATAATCCTATTGGCTTTGATAAAAAATGGGTTGAGTGCCATCTCTCTCTGGCACTTTAAGACTCCCCATATTAAATGTGGTTTCCTTAATTTTTAAATTAGTAACCATGCTGCCAATACGGTTAATCTCCTCAGCGTTAAGATTGGAAAAACAATTATATAGGACAAAAGGAGCTCCAGACAAAGTATCCTTATCAAGATCCATAAAAAAAAGTTTTAGCTAGATCCTCCAAGAGACTAGGTTCTGTGATCAGGTTGCCTGCATCATCAACAAGAGAAGATAATTTATTCCATCTTCTTCTAACTATAGTTGATCCGTGAAAGTATTTCATGTTACGATCTCCGAACTCGATCCACTTGTACCTAGATTTTTGGTACCACAAAAGTTCTTTATGGGCCAGCACCTCTTTATATTCACCTCAGGGCTGTTTTTGAAGATTCTCAAGGAAATAATTATTGCTAGTAGCCAATTTAAAAGCAATGCCTTGAAGTCTTCTTAATATAGTTCTTTTGTTCTTGAAAATGTCCCCAAACACATTAGTATTCTAGTCTCTAAGAGAATTCTTGAAACTCACAGTACTACTAGTCCAAGAGGAAGAGACATCTCAAAAATTTATGACCAAATTATTGAAATTCGGGTGTGACAGCCAAGCCACCACAAAGTGAAAAGTTTGCCGATTCCTGTTATGTATAGAAGTAGCATAAGGTTGCAGGCAGATGGGAGTATGGTCAGTGCAGTAATTCGGCAAATGCTTCAAGATCCCTTCCAGGAAAGTTAATTGCTAATTTAAATTACTCGAGCCTCGATCTAATCTCTCGACAAGGTTCTCCCTTTTTCAAGTGAACGACCAACAAACAAAGTCCATATCAACCAGCTCGCATTCAGAGATGTATCTTTGGAAGTCAGAGCACACATTATGCGTAGCATTCACAAAATCCCTTTGACACTCATAGTCATGAAAGATAGCATTAAATTTACCTAATAAACACTAAGGAAGGTTTATATTTCTATCCAGGGATCGCAGCTTGTTCCAAAGATTCTCTCTACTAATGCGTTGGGGGCTTCCATATACCACAAAGAGGAGCCGAGGAATCAAATCAACACCAATAACCTTGAGATGAACTAACTGGCAATTTTGCTCCAAGACATCAACTTTTTATGTACTAGAGTCCCAAAGGCACTAGACACCACCAGAACGTCCATTGACTTCGACAATGAAGGAGCTATCAAAACCAATTTTATTTTTGATCTGTAAACCATGCACCCACTAATTTGAGATTCTAGCAAAATCCTGAAATTAGCATCATATTCCTTTCTGGGGTCTTTGATGAGAGAGTGGAAAGTTTTGCTATTAGCACCCCGGCAATTCCAACAATAACATTCATGATAACAAACTAAAAGGAAAAAAGTCACCAACGACTAAATCAAACCTGGGCATGAGGCCCCGACTTGTCGTGTTGCTTACCCAGGAAATTATCACTCTTTTTACTTTCTTGTCACTAGAATCAAGCATAATCACATCCGTAGGTCTTTCAAGGTATTTTCTGGCATCATGATCCGTCACGAGAGTCAGCTGAAAGCCAGAAGAACTTGCATTTAACATTAAATGATTATTCCTTACTGCAAAACTTTCCTGACCAGAAAATACTTGCTTCATAGCATCATAAGCTTCATATTGTTCCTTTTGAAGATGTCATATATAATTTATCACTACCCTTCCATGTCTTTTGCTTTTGGAGATTTCTTCTTTGGAGTCATAAGAATAGGGATCTTAGAACCTTCAAGAGAAGGAGGTGGAACCTTGCTATTAGAGGTGGGTTTCACTCCTTTGTCAGCACTGTGGGCACCAGCTTTGTTATGAAGGCCTTTTTTACTACTTTGTGAGTTTTTACCGGCCCCAATCTGTAATATTTTTTTGAGTAGATTAACTTTTATTGTTCACAACATGGGCTTTTCAGGACCAAGCCCATTAGACATATTCAAGGCCACGATGACATGGAATTCTTAGACGTCATGTCTGTTTTTTCCTCGTGCAAGGTATTGAATCGCGAGCCGTTAGCATTAATGGGCATATCTCCCTCATCATCTCTTTCCTGATTTATAGGAAGATCTTGATCAATCATACCTCCGATCTTTCCTTAATTATTTAGGATATTTTTTCGCCTAATATGGCGTTCAACCAATATCCAAGGCCCAAAATCAGGAGGAGCTTCATTTCCTCAAGGATCACTTCCAATTTCTTAGTTCTTTTCATTTTGGTTATTTTTTTCAGTGGAGGTTTGGTCTCGAGAGTCTATTTATTTTTCTTCACTTTCGGTCTCCTGATTTACTGTCTTCTCCATCAGATTATCAGTACATATATTTGTTTGATGACCATATTTATATTGGTTGGTTGATTCTTCTCAACACATGGAGTAGCAATCTCCACGTCTTTATTTGGTTGATTTAAGTTAACGTTAGATCTAATTCTAACTTTTTTAGTATTGCGTTGCACCAAATTTTTTTTCTATTTAAAAATTCTAGTAGAGCCTTCTTTAGTCATGATCAAAATATGGTTCAAATGGTGATTAATTAAAAATAAAAGATATATAAACAAAATATTAAAATAATAAATATATTTAACCTTTTACTTTGTTAGAACATAGAAAATTAATTAGGACAAAGTAACTAAAGCGCCATATAATAGTTTTTAGAGAAAATGATAAATAGGTCTTTGATTTTTTTGTCCGTAGATATTTATATTCTTGAAGATTAAAAAATACATTTAAATTCTGACTTTTTCAAAATCTGAACATATCGATTTCTAAGTTTAATTTGTCCTATTTTAAAAATTCTCATACTTATACATAAATGCATCTATATATCAATCAAATCAGTACAACGAAAATCATATTTAATTTTTTCATTTAGTCTACTAAATCCAAATAAACATAGAATCAGTGTATTAGATTTTGAGAAAGTAAAAAATTTAAATATATTTTCAAATTCTTAAAAATTTAAATCTCCCCCGATCAAAAGCTCTTTCTCATTTTCTCTAGTTTTCAAAACGAAAATTCTCGTATTTTATAAATTTGATATAAAAAAAGAAAAAGAAAAGGAAACGGAAACAGAAAAAAGTTGTGCTTATTTTGCAGTGTTCCCAGTTACCGGCGAGTTTGGACTGGCCGCAATCGTCGTCGCCAGCCTTCTGTGCTTCCGCCTCTGCCAGTCTACAGAGACCCGAAATTATCTCAATTCAAACATTCAAACATTCGATATTGGTTTCTCCAATTCAATCTAAGAAATCTGTGATCCTCTCTCGAGTTGGGGTTTATCTCAAAACCCAAAATCAAACCCAATCATGGAGGCATTGGCGTCAAACCCCAGAAGAAGCACTGCCTCCAACAAACAGCAACAAGAAGCGAAGATTCCGAAACCCCAACGACCGAACCAATTCCCATCACACCGGGACGCGGTGCACGTGTCCCCAAATGCGAGAAAACTGTGCGAGCTGCTGACGCGAACCCCTCCTAACGACATCGAAACTGCCCTAACTAACTGCGGGATCCGGCCTTCCCACGATGAGGTCCACGAGGTCCTCGGGCTGTGCTACAGCGTGCCGTCGTCGGCCGTGAAGTTCTTCCGGTGGGCCGGGCAGCTTCAAAAGCACTCGGGCCACGCCTGGAACTTGATGGTGGACCTGTTGGGGAAGAACGGGGTGTTTGAGTACATGTGGGACGCCATCAGGTCCATGAAGCAGCAAAAGCAGCTGGCATTGCCCACCTTTGTCTCCGTTTTCGAGAGCTACTGCACTGCTGGCAGGTTCAATGAAGCCTTTATGAGCTTCGATGTTATGGACAGGTACGGCATTCAGCCCGACGTTGTTGCCGTCAATTCCCTCCTCAGCGCCATCTGCCGCGAGGATAATCAGACAACCGTCGCATTGGACTTCTTCCACAAGATCAAGGGCAAGATTCCTCCCGACGGGGATACTTTCGCCATTTTGCTGGAGGGCTGGGAGAAGGAAGGAAATGCCGCCAAGGCCAAGAGCACGTTCGGCGAGATGGTGGTTAGAATTGGTTGGGATAGGAAGAACATGGCTGCCTACGATGCTTTCTTGATGACATTGGTTCGTGCATTGCAGGTTGATGAGGCTGTCAAGTTCTTGAAGGTGATGAAGGACCATGACTGCTTCCCAGGTTTGAAATTCTTTACCAATGCTCTTGATATTATCATCAAGCAAAACGATGCCGCTAATGCTGTTATTTTGTGGGATGTCATGCTTGAGAGTGCCTTGGTAGTCCCTAACTTAGTAATGTACAATGCTGTCATTGGCTTGCTTTGCAATAACAATCAGATAGATCACGCCTTTCGCCTGCTCGATCAGATGGCCTTTCAGGGTGTTTTCCCTGACTCCCTCACTTATAACATTGTTTTTGAGTGTTTGGTGAGGAACAAGAAGGTTCATGTGGCCGAGAGGTTCTTCAACGAGATGGTGAAGAACGAGTGCCCGCCCACCAGTACCAACTGTACCTCGGCCATTGCAATGTTCTTTGATCGTGATGATCCTGAGGCAGCGCAATCGATTTGGACTTACATGGTTGAGAATCATATTAAGCCGCTCAGTGATGCTGCCAATGAGGTGCTACTTGGTCTTTGTCAGCTGGGCCGGCTCTCGGAGGTGAAAAGGTCAGCAGAAGACATGCTGGATAGGAAGATCATGATATATGAGTCCACAATGGCAAAGTTGAAGGATGCATTCTATAGAGATAGTAGGACTGCGAGGGACAGATATGACAGTCTGTCCAGGAGGTGGAAAGCTCATGGCAAATTGTAATTTAGACAAACCTTTTCTTTTTGTGTTGAACTTTTCAGTATATAGCCATCACTGACTGAGATAGTGTTAAATGAGTTTTATCCTTTCACTCCCTCGCGGTAAGCCTTTCCCTTTGAAATTCTTTTGCATCGGGAGTTATTTTTGTTGTCTATAGTCTTTCTTCCATTCATATTACATGTTTATGTTAAATGTTTACAGGTGGTCATTATTCTTGATTCTTCTGTCTTCTATTTCATGTTCATGAGGTTGGTATTTTTGAAGTTGGCAACAGTGCTACTTGAGAATTGAGATGAACTTCATTGAGGCTCCTGAATTGTAGTTTCTTTGTGCGTGAGGATTTTGAGTTTCCACATATTATGGAGTTACCATAATATGAATTGCTTTGTATGCGTGAATAATTTGCTTTGAAAATAACGTTAGTATTTTAGCTGGAGGTTAAGTCTTCACCTCAATGGTACGGGTGATGACTTGTGATGTGGTAATCACGAGTTCGAATGCTGGAAATAATCTCTCCACTTGTGGTAGTAAGGTTGCAAATAAGCCTACCTTCCTTAAACACCATCCACTGGGAAAGCCTAATGCTTTTACAGTTCTGCCCAGCTTTATCTTTCACTCATTCACACTCTGGTTCTCTGGCTTTTTTTATTTGTATCACCCGTACAACCATGGTGGAGTTTCTATATTTTCATTCTCCAGCAATTTCCCCCTCTTCTTTTGCTCAAAATGCTTTAATATGTGAGCTTACCAAGCTTGGCAATTTTGGTTGCCTTCCATTACAGTTCAGATTGCAGAAGTACTGTGATCTAATACTCATGAAGTATTGAGTGTTACAAAGGGGTAGCAGCATATCTGGTTACTATTTGTAATATGGAATTTTTACTAATTATATGTGGGTCTTGAATGCAAACGCCTCATGTATCATGTCCTGTCATTTTTGTCATCACCTTGGTGATGCAAATGGGGAACATGGTATTGAGGATCCAACTTTTATAGTTGAAGGATAAAAGCTCCTTTAGTGGTCTGCATGCCACTCTGAGGGTCTTGTTTTCTTTTAAGTTTGGCAAACTTAGAAGGAAAAGTTCAATACCAGGTGGATACCTGTGATATTGTTCTTCAATTTGGAGAGATCATCAATTTATTTTTGCAAGTTTGCCATGCTCTTGAAGAGATTAAGAATTGATTGACAGGAGCAATCTTTCTCCAGAGCCACAGGACTTAACAATAGTCCTTGTCTCTGTTTTGGTTAGTTTGTGTTTATCTTCTATTTTTCTGATCTTCAATTACCTTTGAAAGTCGTCCGCAAGATTGTGCTGCAAATGCCAAGCCCCGGCAGTTGTCGTTGCAAATATTTGACAAGCATGAGCAGCATTAGATGGCCAACAGTTGGCGCAAGGGTTGATGTTTGAATTCTCACATTTTATTCAAGGTTTCCTGTTTAGTTATTCTTGTGATTTGTGAATGTTTGGAACGGTGGTCATTCTTATGAAAGCTTTACTTAAACCAAATGTAAGCGTGAGGCACTAGTGCACTAAACTAATGTTAAGTGCGGTCTGTTTATTCGGTTTTCAGTATCAAATTATGCACAGGAATTATCAGTGTTTGTACGATGTTATGATTCTGTTCTATAGTTCACACATTCATCGCTTAATGCGTGCAGCTATCGTTGTAATGTATGATTGAATATGTAGTACAAACTTGCAAGCAAACTGTTATTAGTTACCTTGGTTTGTTCTATTACACTGCACTTGTGAAAAATTTCATGGATAAAGCTGATTCGTTTCTAGACCTTATTAAGGCTTCTCATAGTTTGCGAATCATTCTGTTAGTTTTGTACCCTTAACATTTATGCGTCTGATAAAGCAGTTGCTGCTTTTTTATGTAAAAATGGTCTAACTAAATTCATGTATATATATTTTTATAAAACATAAGTTGTACTTGATAGAGTGCTTAATCAGGTTTAAATAAGAGGGGGAATCAGTATATAACTGAGTGTGATTCATACGCGTTACATATCCTAGACATAAGATTTGCAGTGTTTATTTTGAATGTGTAACTCTGGATACAGTCACCTAAAAATAGGAAAACGTTCTTTTACAACAAGTTTGTTTTTAAAGCAAGGGGGAAAAATGTATATTTACTATTTCTTTATAATCTTTTATGCTAGTGTTTACTACTAAGACGTAAAGATAAAATGTTATTTGCTAATCTAGAAGTGTGTATAAGGTTGTAAATTGTAATTCTCCCCAAGTAGGAATATGTACTAGTTAATATATGCTTTACGCATGCAAGTGTGGACCCCCTTATACTTGAGAACAGAATTTGCTATGAAGGCAGAGTAAGAAGAAGGATTTTGCATCTAGCAATGCAAGTTTGGTATTTTACCTTTTCACAATTAACATATAAACCAAGATTCCCAGTTCATGGGTAATATTTGCTATATGGCAATTGAAGTTTCTAATCATATAAACAGTAGGGAAATCATAGTCTCACAAAATTTGAATATATTCTTAACAGGATCAAATGCTTTAAAGTTGGGAAAGGAATTAAACGAAGATACTAAAACCCCATTGTAAATAGAGATAAAGAACCCAAATTGTTTATGTGCTTCATGTTCTGAAGCCAAACTGCTCTCTTTTCACCACAACACAGAGCAAAACAGAGAGAAAGCAGAGCAGTGGGAAAAAGAATGTTTTAGTCCCTCAAGACTGATTGATTCATGCTCTATGCCTACGGCTTTCAAGAGAAAACTCGACCTCCATCGGCGGCAGGGCCGAACGAACCCCTTGATCTGGCTAGCAGCGATCCTATGCACCATCATAGCCATAGCAGTTGTGATTGCAGGGATAGTAGTTTTCATTGCATACTTGGTCATCCATCCAAGAGTACCTGTGATCAGCATCACCAATGCTCATTTAGACCTTCTCCGGAACGACTACGCCGGCCTCCTCCAGACACAGCTCACAGTCATTGTGAGGGCTCACAATGGCAATGCCAAGGCTCATGCTACTTTCTCTGACATAAGCTTCAACATCAGCTTCCAAGGCCAAGGCATAGCCGTGCTCGTTGCGGATTCTTTGGAGGTTCCTAAGAATAGTACTAAGGATCTTAACTATGTTATTCAGTCTTCTTCCATTCCTTTGACTCCTGATCAAATGGAGAAAGTGGATGATTCTTGGAAGAAGAATGAGATTGCCTTCGATTTCAAGGGAAATGCAAGGACTCGGTGGAGGATAGGGCCTGTAGGATCTGTTAAGTTCTTGTGCCGCTTGAACTGTCAACTCAAGTTCCATCCTTTGAATGGCAGCTATATTCCAAATAGGTGCACCTCAAAATCAAAATGAATCTCTTCTTATTCTCCTCCTTCTTTCATAATTCAACTTACATATTCTTATTTTTCTTGCCTATGTAGATATTATTTCAGCTAATAAAATTCAGTATCTATTCTTAGATTCTTTGCTTTTCAAGTAGATTGTCATGTCTTAATATTTCTTCATGTGTAACTCAGCAAACATGTCTCAGTGTTTCATAATATATTTCCGGCATGAAACCCTTCTCCTTTTATTTTTATATTTTAACTAATTTGGGTGGTCGACTAACAATAAAATAGAGTGAAAACAGAAAAGAAATTTTTTTTTGTTGTACTTAAAAGTGAGAAAGTTTGATATATTATTTTGCAGAAATTACAAAATAAGTTCATCTTTTATTTATTTAATTTATTTTATAGTTAATTTTAGCTGGCAAACTTTATTATCACTAATTTTGTTTTCAACTTACACCCAAGTAAGCAAACAAGGGTCAATGAGTTACAGCTCAAATGATATAGTATTTCCATACTCAATTAAGAGGTTGCGGGTTCGAGTCTCCTATCTTTGATAAAAAAAAGTAAGCAAACAAAGAAGAGGGAAAATATTACGAAATTCAAATTGAGAGTTAATAGTGAAAGATTCATCCGTAAGGAAAAGACAAGTAAAATCCAAATCCTTTCTTCAACGTTGAAAAAGTGTCAATGATTTGCACCTTTTGCTTCTTTTTGGAAACTTTCTAGTGAAGCTTTGCTCTCTCGAGCATATTGTAGGGTAAGTATTAGGTATTTGGCAATACCTTTGTTGTTAAGTTTAATGGTAACACCTATATTGTTTTTAATTCATTTCCCTCTTTTTGGATATCTCTAATATATTAGTATTTTAATATTTCAACTTTCAAGCTTGTATTATATATTAAAAAAAATGAAAAAATAAAAGTTGTTATGAAATAAGGGATAAACAAAAAGATAATTACTGAAATTGAAAAAGAAAAGATAAATTAAAATAAAAAAAGTTTAAAATTAAATACAAAGAGAATTATTTTATTTTTTTATTTAATTTTTTGATACAATAAGATAGAAACTCACTAAACTTAACTTATTCACATCTAGTTCATAACTGAATCAAAGGGACTCATTAAACATTCTACCTATTTTTTTGATATAATAAGAGAGACTCAATCACTCACTCAATTTCACTTATCTACACTATGATTTTATCACGAAATTAAAAAGGGGGATTTTCACACCTCTAATCACTCAATGACGGCTATAATAATAATTTAAAATGTATTTATAACATCTTATTAGATTAAAATAAAAGAAATCTTAAACTCATTAAAATAAAATCTAATCTAGTAATTAAATAAATAAAATCAAAATATATAAAATTAAATATAATATTCTAATACTTAAAAATATAAACTAATAACTACTAAATAATACTTAAATTCTTTATATCACGAACATTTGAAGCATGTATCAAAAGTATATCATAAAACGTATCATATCTTATATTTTTAAAATAAAAAAGCTCAAGATTCAAGAGACAACAAATTTTATTATTTTTTATCAGCATTTTTAATCATCAATTTAATTCTTTTAGTCTGAACCTACTTTTAATCTACACTTTTAAATATTGATGACTAAATGATAGCACAAAATAATAAATTTTATTCATCCTCTAACATTTTTGTTTTAATATTTTATTGCTATCTGTGACTTTTTATTTTTGAAGAGTAAAATCATTATTATTGAAATATCTATAGCTATATCTTCACTTATTTTATTTATGAAAAAAGCATAATTGAAATTCAAGTATAAGTGTATAACAAAACATTAATAACCTAACAAAAGTGAGATATAAATATTTATTGCGATAACGCCCTTTTTCAAATTCAAATTCTTAACTTTCTTTTTAAAATAAGAAAGTTAAAGACAAACCTACCCCTTGATTTTGTAGTGTAGGCCACTAAAAATAAAATTATAAAATGTAAACGTTAAGAATTGAATTGTTTGGGCCAAGGAAATGAGAATATGTGGCAACATAGCTTAAGATGTAGACACATCATACATGGAATGGTAATGACGGCGCTATCGTTGAGCCCCCTCATGAATAGGGCCCACTTTGGACCCAAACGTAAAATGGGCCCACTTGAGCCCGATTTCTCGCGGTCGGTGTTCCTACAATCGTGACCGTAGAAACTTTGACGATAAAGATTTATTTGAGAAGAATGCATTGGGTGGCATCACGTTCACATCACATCACATCAACTTTGAATGCTTGATATGCTGCTCTTGTTGTTTCTCTCACTATTAAATGCAAACTCACATCGCTCCATTACTGCATTTCTTCTTGAATTCAATTCAATCTCGTTTTCATTCTTCATTCCTCTATCCTCGATAAGCTCGTATAGAAACTTGAAACAAAGCACCTTCAGAAAATTAAAAACGCCATTGAAGAAGTAGTGAAGTTTGAACAATAATTTTGGTGTGCTCAGGTATAAAATTTTCTTAATGCTTGTTACGTTTTACGCTTCTTTATTTATCTCTCCAAGTGTTCTACTATAACTTCAGCTCCATCTTCGCTGAGCTTCTCCATTTTCTTTTGATTTAATTTTTTAGTATCCGTTGAAACATTTTGATTTTGAATAAAAAAATATTATTATAAAAAGAAAATGAAGAAGGAAAGAGGAATGCTATGAGACCAGTAACTTTTGTGATTTGTAGCCATTAAATAGTCATCAATGATAATTTTAATAGTATAAGATTGGTGTGAGATTTCATCTAATGGCTCACTTTTTTTGCTGGTTACATACTGCTAGCCAGAATTTAACAAAGTTGTTCGCCTTAGACTTTTCCAGAAGGAAAAGGTGTAATTGTAACGTGTAAATCTGGGATGGGCACATGGATGGTGCAGATCCCTGTTTTCTTGGCTTTTTTGACCTCATCTTGATTACTACCTTCAAAAGGTTTCCATAAGTAGTGCCTTTTTTCCGCTCAAACACACTGCTTTTTCTATTTTACTTTCCCGTATTCTTTTCCCCTAACTTTGCCTATTGCATAATTAATTAATTAATCCCTTCTTAACATAACACGTGACATCCGTGTACTTGATGATGAAGATTAATATGATTTATAATAATAAAGTTACGTAGAAATATAATATTCTCACATGAATGCATGATCAAACCAAACATTTTGCGTAGCCTTAGATTTGAATTGATTAATGTCTCTAATTGTATGTGTATCTTTTGTATTGGATCGGTGCTTGAGCTAAAAGCTGTTTTCTTAATAATTATTAATTAGACAAAGATATTTGATATGAGGATACAATTAATTGTTGGAAATAAATTTATTTGGATAACATATATTTGCAACAGTTTCTTTGAAGCAACAGTGTCGTTTCTTTGAAGGAGGAAAAGGATGTTAGTGATGAAGAAAAGACTAGCTTGCTGCACCAGGACACCCAAAATTAGCACTGATTTTGATCGTGACCACCAAGCCAGTAAGTTCCCATACTCCTCTTAATAAAATATTATTATTATTCAAAAAAAAAAATGTTTATCGTTAATATAACCATATCATCAGGGCGGGACAATCCAAATTAAATCAAGGGACGATAAATGTTGCATATACACGTACATCTTTCTTTTCTAGTATTAAGAAAAAATATAAAAAGTTATAGTAGAAAATTTCTAGTATGATTTCTCAAAAATAAATATATGAAATCTCTCCTAAAAATTTGAATGGTTATAGTAGAAAATTTCACTGAAAGAGTTTATATATCACTGTCACTACCTGATACTATACTAAGTTCCCACGTAAAATAAATAAATAAATAAATGACTACTTAGTGTCAGTTTAATACGAGAGTATTAGCCCGTTTGGAAAGCTTCAAAAGTAGTTTTTTTGAACTTTTAACTTATGAAAAGTAGTAGTATTAATGTTTGGTACAATTTTTAAAACTAAATTGCAGCTTTTTAAGAAGCTATTTAGGAGCTTATAGAGAAGTTAAAAAAATGACTTCTCTCATAATACTATTACTTTTTATCACATTTCTATAAAATAAGTATTTTTAAAGCTAAAAATCCAAACACAAAATAACTTTTTTATAAGCTACTTTTAATATAATCATTTATTGTTTAAGCTATTTTGTCAAAAAGAGCCCAGTTTGAGGAAACAACTTATAAATAGCTTAAATAGCTTAAATAATAAATGACTATATTAAAAGTAACTTATAAATAAGTTATTTTGTATTTGGATTTTTAGTTCTAAAAGTGCTTATTTTATAGAAATGTGATAAAAAGTAATAGTATTATGAGAGAAGTAATTTTTTTTAACTTCTCTGTAAATTATTAAATAACTTTTTAAAAAGCTGCAATTTAATTTTAAAAATTGTACGAAACATTAATACTATTACTTTTCATAAATCAAAAGTTCAAAAAAATTACTTTTAAAACTTTTTAAACAGGTCCTAAGTGACCTATAAGCGCCTAAGATTTTCAAAGATTCATGATGTTGCACGTCAATTGATTAGGTGCATCTATAGATGCAAATTTTAGAAGTATACAGCGTACAATGAATGAAGCGAATGAAGGGTGTAGTGTGTGTACCCCACTTACTAGTTACTAGCTTGGTCTCTGGGTCAAATGTACATTTATTTAATTGGGTTGTGCCTACTTACTTCCTCTGCAACTCCCCCTGCCACAGGCAAATACAAATTCAATTGAGGACTTTCAAAAATTGAAAACTATGCATACACTGTACTGTATCTTCGGATTTGGATTGGGATGGAGATTGTGGATTGTACCTCTTTCTTCCCTACCTTTCAAGAGCTACATGTAGTTCCAAATTAATACATAGATTTTAATAAAGTATAATATTGCAGAAATAGATAAAATCACTTCTAAATAAATACGGGTAATTAGTAATTACTTCCTGATTAATCAATAAATTAAATTAAAACTTTTGGTAAATGTTGGAACATTTAATTTAAAAATATTGGGCAACACCAAAAGATTTTATACTTTGAGTTTGAGAATAAAATTAAAACTTTTAGTAATGTTGGAACATTTAATATGTTTTTCCTTTTTTCCTAAAATGAAAAGTTCTCATAGTGCTATTTTATTTTATTCAAAAAGTTAACCACGAATTGATAAAAAGGATTAGCGTCCAATCTCTTCAAATCTAGTTGCATGTGACAAACTTGACTAATGCTCTCTTGTGTGATTTTGAACCTGAGTGCCTTATTGTGTGGCATGTCTTCGTGGAAGCATTTCATACAACAATTGTGTACTAAGATTATTTTGTCTAAACATATTTAAGTATTAACTATAACCAACCGCTTATGTTTGTGTTATAGTTTTATTACTTCACATGTCTTTAGATAAACAATTTCTCAACATTTAAGACTGAAGAGGACAGGATAACTAACACATGTTCTATATTTCTTGTCCCTTGTCAATGTTTTCTAAATCGTCCAGCAGAGATGTTTGACCTGCTAAATAATTATTGATGTTGAATATAATGACCTTGGTATAACTCTGACTCCTTATGAGCTCGTGCTTTTAAGAAGCTTGATAATAACTTTGTAAAATGCTGCTGAGTAGCTTTTGTTAAAAATAGCAACAACCAGCAAACCACCCAATTAATTGTTTGACAACTTTTAACACTGGAATGTTTCAGGGATTATGACATATGATGGCCTTGAGAGTTGCATTCATGACAACCAATCTTCTGAAGATGAAAGCAGAACTAGCAGAGGAGATGGATGTATAACCGATTCATTCAATGACGATGACTTCAGTTGTTCATCCAGTAAAGATACTTTCAGATCATTCTCTTCACAATGTTTGAAAATGAANAGAGTCCTCAACATTTTTATGTCAAAGAGAAGCCTGCTTATGCTATGCAGTGTTCGGATGTGGAAGCCATGAGAGAAAAGTTCTCAAAGTTGCTGCTAGGTGATGATATTACAGGAGGAACTAAGGGCCTCAATACAGCTTTAGCTTTGTCTAATGCCATCTTTAGCCTATCAGGTTTGCTTTCGATGCATTTTACCTTTTTTCAATCTCTCACTTCCATTTATATATGAGAAAATTACATATATTTTCAAAAAAATTTGTCTCTGAATTTAATATGAGTTTGTAATCCCAAAATATGCAGTGACGGTGTTTGGTGAGTTGTGGAAATTGGAACCGTTACCTGAAGAACGGAAGAGCAAATGGCAAAGAGAAATGGACTGGTTGCTGTCTCCTACAAACTATATGGTTGAGTTGGTTCCTGCAAAGCAAAATGCTGCCAATGGTGGAATCTTTGAGGTATTGTTTCATTTGATCTGGAATGGAAATGATTTAACATTTTATATGAATCACACTGCAGTACAATAAGATAGTCATCGTGTTTGAACAGATAATGACCCCGAAAGCTCGTTCTGATGTCCACATGAATCTTCCAGCACTTCAGAAATTGGACTCTATGCTTATTGTAGGTCAAAATCTTCATTTTATAAACATCCTGTAGAATCACTATGTAGACTGTATTGACATCTTAATGTTTTGACTGACAGGAGACACTAGAATCCATGGTGAATACTGAGTTTTGGTATGAAGAGGGAGGAAGCCGGGCAGAAAGGAGGAGCATGAGTGTAAGACAAAGCAAAAGATGGTGGTTGCCCTCACCCCAAGTACCAAGTACTGGGCTTTCGGAGACTGAACGAAAGAGGTTGATTCACCGGGGAAGGGTGGTACACCAAATATTCAAGGCTGCCAAATCGATAAATGATAATATTTTGCTTGAAATGCCTGTTCCAACAATTATTAAAGATGCACTTCTAAAGGTGAGACTTGGAACTCTGGAGACTTGGAATTATATGTTTTTGTTAACCTCAACCACTATATTCCCAATAGTGACGATTCAAGATACCAGAAAAATAGGATGAATCTATGGTTAGGTATAAATGTATAAAGTATGAACATGAATAGAACATTCCATTATAAGGAATAGTATTGGTTGTTAATTCTTAATCTGGTAACACAAGAAAATTTGCAAGTTTTTTCATTCTTGGATCAAGAAATATGCAATCATAATGCTAGATAAACTTTCTGTGCACTGTAATGCAATCTTCATTGAATCATAGGTAATGCAATCTTCATTGAATCATCGACTAAAATAATCTCTGCATTTTCAGTCTGGAAAGGCAAGCCTGGGAGAGGAATTGTACATGGTTTTGACAGCTGAATCAAGCAGTGGAGAAGAAATGCTCAAGTATCTTAATTTAAAAACTGAACATAAAGCCTTAGAGACTGTTAATAAATTAGAAGCCGCTATGTTTTCATGGAAAGAAAGAATGAGAATTACACAAGAAGATAGTGGCAAGTCCCCACTACGAACCTCATGGCCTTTCATGAAGGACTCCATGCCAAGTACCGAAAAGGTGGGGCTGTGGTTGGACCGCGCACAAACTCTTTTAAAACTGCTTAAAAGTAGATACCCAAACCTTCCTCAAACATTTCTTGATGCTGCCAAAGTTCAGTATGGCAAGGTGAGTTTCTAAATGTTACTTATTCTAAGTTTGGAAAGTTTCCTACATACGCTTTCATTTATCTGCTTCAATAACAAGCATGTTACTGATATTTGTCCCCAAGAAAAATGAAAAATCCATGTCATATTGAATTATTGTCTACAAAGATCTTTTTAGATTGATCTTGGTTTGAAAGATCTTTTCAAACTGTAAAATTAATCTACCTTAGAATGTCATACTAAAATATCTTAAACATATTTTTTTGTGTTATAAAATGAAGATCTTTTTCCTACAAGAATGAAAAGAGAGAATTATGAGTCGTTGAGGTCCAAAAGTTTCTCCTTATCAATGGCGTGGAAAATTTTCAAACATTAAAGTGGTAATGTTAGCTGCTTCTTTCTGCAGGATATTGGGCATTCCATTCTGGAAGCATATTCCAGAGTTCTTGCAAGTTTAGCCTTAAGCATACTATCTAGAATAGGGGATATACTGCAGGAGGATGCTTTAAGCAATCCGAATTCCCCCATGGCATCAATTAATTCTTACTCTCCTGGGACAAGTCTTTCAGAATCTTGGGTGGCTAGCTCACATGTCAAGCACTCGTTGATTGATAAGATGAACAAGGCAGATGGACAGTACTGTGAATCTAGTTGCGATAGTAATTCTGATTTAGAGCTTTCATCTGCAGAGGCCAAAGCCAACTCTGTAACTAGCACACCAAGCCGTAATCGAGTTTGGTGCATTGGTAGAGAGGCTTGTAAAAGTGTGTCTCCCTGAGTATCCCCATAGGAGGCTTTTGGAGCCTAATTTTGTATATGACTAAATGTTGATAATTGTTGTTAACATATGCTTATTATTAATGCAAGCAAATTAATAGATTTTGCCTCATAAACTCTTTTGTTATGTACCATGGTGGTATATAAGAGTTTCTTTCTGACTAGGCTAAAATAAAATATTGAACATCTCAGTTATTGTATTTGGAACAAGTAGGCAATTAGGCATAAACACGAAAAGAAAAATGAAAGGAAAAGACTAGCAAATCAAGTAGAAAAAGCACAAAAAAAAAAAAAAATAGTGTGATCATATGCATAATACATGCAGTCTAGTCAATCCTGAAGGAATTCTTTATCAGGTTTAGCTCTATGATGACATCCTCCATGCTCATTCTTTCTTTTGATGGCTCCACTGAACAAGCAAGTCCAATCTTAAACAGTGAATGTAAACACTTCTCTGCATCAGAACGTCTTATTTTCTAGTTTCCCTGCTGTTTTCTGCTGCTGCTGTTCCATCTATTCTGCATGCAGAATAACTGGGTCTAAGATCTGAAAGATTTTATTTGTCAACGCCATCTTCACATAGCTATTGTTCAGTTTGCTTTGATCTTTCTGATTAAGTGATTATACAAGGTCGGAGAAGGGCCGCACTCAAAAGGTGTAATATATGCATTCTAACCTGATAATTACATTAATGACTATTTCCATGGTTTGAATCCGTGATCTTAAAATCAGACGGAGACAATTTAACCGTTGCTTAAATAACCGTAAATAGTTTAGATAAGTAAAAAATATGAGCCAACTTTATTCTTTAAGAGATCATCTCATATTTGAAAAGAAAAAGTAGTACATAAAAAGTATATACATTGGCAACATTGGTGGTCTACATGAGAGGCAACCCCCAAGGATTAATTGAAGATAAGCAGAGAATATTTTGCAGTACCAAGTATCTTAGCTTATTAACTTTTTGAAATATACAGGCAATCCCAATATATGTTTTGTATTTGCTTGTATTTTTATTAGTGAAATGAAAGAATACAACTAACTGTGGAATACTTACTTTAGTTTCTTGATTATTGTTACTTTTATGTTTGGTTGAAAACAAGAAGATAAGATAAGATGATTTTACCTACATATGATATGATATATGATTAAGAGAATATTACAACAATAATAATAATGGTTATTACTTATTACATTGAAATATAAGATCATCTAGATTTCAGGGTGGGCTTTGACATTTAAGACAGGTTTACCACAAGTAGGGTTGCATGGGAAGGCACAATCAATGTGTTGGAAAGGCTTTCGTTCATAAAACCAGTCACCAACGGCCTTAGCAATAGTCTGCAAATTAGTAATAATATAAGCAAAGCAGAAAGAAAGAGTGAGTGTGTGTTAGAAATACATACAGTATTTGCAAGCTGAGGTGCATCAGGATTGAACCAAAGCTCTTGCATTCCCGTTTGGCAGTGGATGTAGCAAGAATCTATGAACATTCCTTTTGATGGAGAGTTCTGCACCCCACTCAATGCCTTTATGAAATCCTCTCTAAACCCTGAACAAATCAAACACATTACTCATATTAACATACACACATTCATTGATTCTATTCTTTTTCACCTTGCACAGCATCTAGTTCATCAGGTGTGCAATTGCTTATGTTCTCTTTGCAGTTTTTCCAGCTTCCGTGTGGATCCGCCATGCTCGGTATCAAAATGTTTCTAATCTGAATGAAAATCACACAGATAATGTTGAGATCTTCCTACTATGATCAGCAATGTAACAGAATAATATGATCATGTCACCTGCCATGAGTCATAGGCCGCATTTACAACGAAAATGGGCGTGGCGATATCTTGTGCCACATATTGTGGGAAAAAGCACTGCACCAGAAGCAGAGGTATCAGTGCTTGCTTCTTGCTTGCACAGTTACACAAATCAATCATAGACTTACCAGGCCAGCACCATATTTTGAAGTGCAGGATTTAGACAAATACTTTGCTGATCCCTATAACAATGGACACCTCTTATCTTACTCATAATGGTGAAAAGTAGGAAAAATAAATTCAAAAGTTAAAGTAGGCCAAGAGTAGAGTAGAATACATGTGTTTCAACAACTCCATTGTAGAAATTTTCAATGTGCTTTGTTCCGGAGACATCTGGTCTGTTACACAACATATTTAAGCAAGTATCAAGTATGAAGAAGCAGAGCAAAACTAAGTAAGGAATCATACACATTGATAAAATAGCCGGCATCCGGCACGCATTTCACTCTGGCGCCATTTGGTAGGAAGGATTTGAAGCGATCGCAGTTCAATATAGCAGCCAATCCTCCAGCAGAGCATCCAGACAGAATAGCCTGTGTAATAAGTAACTGAGTGAGTGAGTGAATCATAGATGAATAGGAATAGCCTTAATGTAATGTGTGTGTCATTCTTTTACATTTTCAGCATTCTCCATTCCTTTTGCAAGTAAATGCTTAATGACTGCTTCAAAAATTCTTGCTCCTCTGAAGTGCAGATTGTTTGTCTGATTTCACAACATAAATAATATCATATCATAAGAATTTATATTTTCCATGTACTTCAGAATTTTGAAAACACTTACTGGATCAACTTCTTCCACATCACCAGTAAATGATGATCCATCACAGTACCTAATCTTGATTCTGTTCCAGTTGTAGAAATCTGGAAACAAATGCTTAACATAACATAACATAACACAATATGAATATGAATATGTGTAGTGTAACTCTGGATATACCAACCTGGATTATAATCTTGTTGGTTGTTAAGTATTCCATTAAAGCCAGACTGCATATCCATTTGTTTGGATGAACCTAAGCGAGTGTCCTTGCGTTCAAGGCAAGAAGACACATCACTGCACCATCCTCCTCCCTATTAGCAACAAAACACAACTGCTTTAAAATATGAGCCTTTCACTTTAACTTAAATCATGCATTCACCTTCCTATTCCCTAAGCATCCTAACATTTCAATTTTTGGAAAGGGATATACCTCAAGAAAAACAATCCAGCTGTTAACACCTTCGCCGGATCCCTTATCGAAGTGGTAGGCCGGTGGACTACCATCCAAACAAACTGCACAGACATGCTTAACTTGAATTTTTCCCAAACTAAATAAATGTCATTGAAAATTGAACACAGTTATAATGCTCAAGATCAAGATGATCCCTATAATCAACCACCAAAACAATTGTTTGTTACCAGCTCCTTTTGACTCTGCATCCTCCAAGTAAGTGATTGGAACAAAACCAGATCCTTCTGACTTTACCAATAACAGTACACATACTAGAAGATTTAACCATTGCCAAATTCTAGATATCTCCATTCAGCAAAATCAAATAACAAAACTTATGCATTTGAAAACAAAAACAATGTGCGTTAAGTACAAGTATCAAGATACATACATAATTAACATAATACCAAAAGATTTTGGCATGTTAGAATATATTATGATCAATCAACATTCACTATAATTATTTAGCATATCTTAATATTTATTATATGATATTACATTTTTATTATTTTGATTCTCTTGGCATTTATAAATATCCTTGTATATTGAATCATTACACACCACTTGAATACACACCAATCTTTCTCTTACCTTTCTAACATGGCCAAAGTGAAACCATAATGACATCCTTGAATCATGTATGAATAGTGAAACCATCAAAGTTGGCACTTAGCAAAAAGATTTTTTTTTGTTTTTTTCTTCTGGAATTTTGGAAATTCCCTTTCAGCTCTCTGAAAGATTACAGAACATGCAAACAGCAAGGAATAAAATATTTCCTACACTTCCAATTTTTTTTATTGACAGATATAGAGATAAGAAAGGAATAAGAGAAGATCATTTTTAGAATGGTCTTGGTTGGAAAGATTATCTTGAACATCTTTTTTTGTGTTATAAAATGAAGATCTTTTTCCTAGAAGAATGAAAAGAGAGAATTATTAGTTGAGGTCCAAAAGTTTCTCCTTATCGAAGGTGTGGAAATTTTTGAAACATTAAGAGGTAATGTTAGCTGCTTCTTTTTGCAGGATTCCATTCTGGAAGCATATTTTAGAGTTCTTGCAAGTTTAGCCTTGAGCATACTAAAAGAAAAAGGGAAAGACATATCAAATCAAGTAGAAAAAGCACAAAAATAGAAAATGGTGTGATGATATGCATAATACATGCAGTCTAGTCAGCATTTCCAGAACAAGAATCCCAAAGCTATACATGTCGCCTTCTTTGGACGCCTCCATAAGACCATAACCCATTCCATACTCTGCAATATGCTCTAGTTTGGTTAATACTTTGGAAGATATTACTAGAGGGTTGACTAAAAAACCAAAGGACCAAAAGCAAAATGATTTTCTGAATTACAAAAATGGTTCCAGTAAAATAGTTGAATTCCATGGTAGACAGGAATGATAAACTTGTCTGGTTATTACTCAAATCCAATCTTTTTCTCTTTCTTTTTAAGTGTAAATTAAACTGATCATTTCTGAGGTTAGAGATATTTTGCAGCACCCGAGTTGATTTGTTTGTTTACTCTCTTTGAAATATACAGCTAATCCCTATGTTTTGTATTTGCTTGTCTTTTTATTAGTGAAATGAAAGAATAAAGCTAATTATGGAATATTTGGATGCTGAAATGGCTAACTTACTTTAATTTCTTGATCACTGTAAGCTCTGGTCGAAAACAAGAAGATGATTGAAACATTACTACTAAAGATAAGATGATTACAAACATAAAATATGATATATCATTAAGAGAAGATTACAACAATAATAACAGTTATTACTCATTACATTGCATTATTTCCACAACTTTATGAAATATAAGATCATAAATATCTAGAATTCAGGGTGGACTTTGACATTTAAGACAGGTTTACCACAAGTAGGGTTGCATGGGAAGGCACAATCAATGTGTTGGAAAGGCTTTCGATCATAAAACCAGTCACCAACAGCCTTAGCAATAGTCTGCAAATTAGTAATAAGATAAGCAAAGCAAAGCAAAAAGAAAGAGTGAGTGCATGTTGTGTTAGTAATACATACAGTATTTGCAAGCTGAGGTGCATCGGTTTTGAACCAAGACTCTTGCATTTCCGTTTGGCAGTGGATGTAGCAAGAATCTATGAACATTCCTTTTGATGGAGAGTTCTGCACCCCACTCAGTGCCTTTATGAAATCCTCTCTAAACCCTGCACAAATCAAACACATTACTCATTAATCATTATTAACATACACTGATACACACATTCATTGATTCTGTTCTTTTTCACCTTGCACAGCATCTAGTTGATCAGGTGTGCAATTGCCTATGTCATCCCTGCAGTTTTGCCAGCTGCCGTGTGGATCCGCCATGCCCGGTATCAAAATGTTTCTAATCTGAATGAAAATCACACAGATAATGTTGAGATCTTCCTACTATGATCAGCAATGTAACAGAATAATATAATCATGTCACCTGCCATGAGTCATAGGCCGCATTTACAACGAAAATGGGCGTGGCGATATCTTGTACCACATATTGTGGGAAAAAGCACTGCACCAGAAGCAGATGTATAAGTAACATCGATCCTAAGAGTTGCTTGCTCGCTAAGTTACACAAATCAATCATAGGCTTACCAGGCCAGCTCCATATTTTGAAGTGCAGGATTTAGACAAATACTTTGCTGATCCCTATAACAATGGACACTTCTTATCTTACTCATTATTATAGTGAAAAGTATGAAAATAAATTCAAAAGTTAAACGAGGCCAAGAGTAGAGTAGAGTAGAGTACATGTGTTTCAACAACTCCTTTGTAGAAATTTTCAATGCGCTTTGTTCCGGAGACATCTGGTCTGTTACACAACATATTTAAGCAAGTATCAAGTATGAAGAAGCAGAGCAAATCTAAGTAAGGAGTCATACACATGGATAAAATAGCCGGCATCCGGCGCGCATTTCACTCTGGCGCCATTTGGTAGGAAGGATTTGAAGCGATCGCAGTTCAATATAGCAGCCAATCCTCCAGCAGAGCATCCAGACAGAATAGCCTGTGTAATAAGTAATTGAGTGAGTGAGTGAATCATAGAATAGGAATAGCCTTAATGTAATGTGTGTGTCATTCTTACATTTTCAGCATTCTCCATTCCTTTTGCAAGTAAATGCTTAATGACTGCTTCAAAAATTCTTGCTCCTCTGAAGTGCAGATTGTTTGTCTGATTTCACAATATAAATAACATCATGTCATAAAAATGTAATAGAATTTCCAAATACATTCAAAATTTTGAAAACACTTACCGGATCAACTTCTTCCACATCACCAGTAAATGATGATCCATCACAGTACCTAATCTTGATTCTGTTCCAGTTGTAGAAATCTGGAAACAAAATTCATAATGCAAACATTTGTGACAGTAACATAATATGAACATGTGTAGTGTAACTCTGGATACACCAACCTGGATTATAATCTTGTTGGTTGTTAAGTATTCCATAAAATCCAGCCTGTGTATCCATTTGTTTGGATGAACCTAACCGAGTGTCCTTGCGTTCAAGGCAAGAAGACACATCACTGCACCATCCTCCTCCCTATTAGCAACAAAACACAACTGCTTTAAAATATGAGCCTTTCACTTCAACTTAAATCATGCATTCATTTTCCTATTCTCCAATCATCCTAACATTTCAATTTTTTCGGAAGGGATATACCTCAAGATGAACAATCCAGCTGTTAACACCTTCGCCGGATCCCTTATCAAAGTGGTAGGCCGGAGGACTACCATCCAAACAAACTGCACAGAAATGCTTAACTTGAATTAAAAACAGTTATAATGCTCAAGATCAAGATGATCCCTATAATCAATCACCAAAAACATTGTTTCTTACCGGCTCCTTTTGACTCTGCATCCTCCAAATAAGTGATTGGAACAAAACCAGATCCTTCTGACTTTATTAATAACAGTACACATACTAGAAGATTTAACCATTGCCAAATTCTTGGTATCTCCATTCAGAAAAATCAAATAACAAAACCTATGCATTTGAAAACAAAAACAATGTGAGTTAAGTACAAGTATCATGACACATATATAATTATCATAAGACCAAACGATTTTGGCCAAAGTGAATTTTATATCATTTTTCAGCAATTCTCTTCTGCTCACCCTTTACCAAAAAATCAAAATTTTCTCATTTTAATGTCAGAAACCAATGAGTCAACCAATTTATATAGAACGAAAATCATAGAGGACATCCTTGAATGATTGAATCATATATGAATAGTGAACTGTCATAGTTGGCACTTAGCAGAAAGATTTTTTTTTGTTCTGGAATTTTAGAAATCCCCCTTCAGCTTTCTTGAAGATTAAAGAACATGGAATAAGAGAACATACAAGGAAAGAGAATTGTGGACAATATTGATATTGGAAGAATCAAGTACAAGAAGATAACTACAGTATATCTTTCCTTTTATTGTTTGTTTGCAAATGAAGATTATACATTTTAAATTCCTATTAATATGTCACGGGAAAAAGAAAATCATATCAATCAATATCATAATCTAAGAACCAACCAAAGTTCAGCTCAACTGAGTACAGAAAAGAGAAAAAAACTATCCCAGAAAACATAGGCTCCATTGATAAGGATATTAATGCAAGTTAATAGAGGCACCCCAACTGCCACCTTTTTGCCACCAATGGAAAATACACAAGATAGAGCTATTTCTTCTATAATATGAGTTACTATCACACCCTGCCCCTGCATGCAACCTCCTAACATATGCTAAAAGCAAATATGGTTTTGTTTTCCCATTTCTTTTCATGGACAGTTTACCACCATATTAATATAATATCAACTAGAGAAAGAAAAAGAGAAAGAGAAGTATTATTGTGTAGAAAGCAAAGCATATATATGAGCATGAATATTGTATGAAGGGTAGGCAAGTAGATGGACCTGTAATGAGAGATGGGGTTGTGGAGGAATGTGAGTGAGGGTGGAGACTTTATATAGTGCTCCAACAGTGAAAGAGTGGAACTGAATGCTTATTGAAGCAAATGGTTAATGCAGTATGAAGAAATAGGTCTTGTGAGGCAAAGTTTAATGGAATTGGAGGGAGTGTTTGGGCTTAGATTCTGGTTTTGGATTTTGTCTCTTTCTTATGAGTTGAGCTGTGAGTGTATAGTGTCAAGTGTGAAACTGAAAGGTGATGTTTTGCTCACTGCTCAGTTCAAACCACTAAAATAATTGTGTTATTTAATGCTTTCCTATTACAGTAGTGTATTTTATTCCTTTAACAAAGTTTTAATATAATTTATTAAACTCAATGAGCGTTCTAAACAAATTTATTCACATGCGTTTATCTGTGTATAAAACAATAACATGTATGGGAAGAAGCAAAGAAAAAGCATGCACGGAATATAACTGCTCTTAGCTCTGACGGGTTATTAACTTGTTATTATGTAAACGGCGCCGAATAAAAACGAAGGCAAGTGGCTTTGCCATGGACCCATGCATGCTTCTTTTGAGTACTTTTGTGCCATACATATTTGCTTGTTATCTACAATCTACAATTAAATAAGGGCATATTTGAATAAATTGTATACAAAACAAATGTACATATTTGTCAACACTCAACAAGCTAAGATACTCTTAATAATATTCATTATGAAAACAACAGCTTAGCTTGTTCATATTTGATTCTTTTCATTCAATGAAAAAGAAAAAGAAAACATTATTGGTGTTCCGTAAATTATAAAACAACATATATATATATATATATGAGTTATAAGTAAAAATTTTTATTTAATAGAATTATTTTATAAGCCGGAGGAAGGTGAGGATGACGTCAAGTCATCATGCCCCTTATGCCCTGGGCGATACAGACCAAACTAAAGATATTAAGCATAACAAATATTTTGTTCTTTAAACACATATTACATTTTGTCCTTGTTGATTGAGAATCGTATCTGTAGCTACTGCCGTTACTCTTCAGTTTTCTATTGAGGTCTATCCTGTGGAGGTACTCAAATTGGATCAGTGATCGATTTCTAGGTTTCGCCGTAAACCTAATTGGTTACTTCCAATTACGTGTATATATATATATATATAATGACTTTTAATTAATTAGCACTAGAGTGTTACTCGTACGATACGCGAGGTGATAAATTAACGATAGTATATTGTATATAATATACTTTAATAAGTATTATATTAATTAGAAATTAATTAAAATATATATAAATTGATATTAAATTTGATAGTTTTTATTTAAAATATTTTATAGTATAAAAGTTTTTGATATTAGAATTATATAAAGTTATATTTTTATTTGTTATTTGTTATTTTTACATTTATTTTAGACTTAAGACTTAATTTTTTTATATGATTTTTTTTATTTTGGGTTGTTGTTAGAGTTATTTTTTTTTTGTCATATGTTTTTGTAATGATATATTCTTTCTGAGCTGTTAACTTGCATGTATTTTCTATTATTGTCTTTTTTTTGTTTCATCTTTGTATGTATGTTTTTCATGTGAATATATGTCTTGAATTTGTTTTTTCTTTTTAATTTTTTGATTAGTATGTCATCTTCGTCTAATGATATTAGTATTGATCTATGAAGTTGGTTCCTATAACCAATAAAGAATATAAATGATATTATAATTAGATTTAACAAAAAAAAAAGACTTTTGGATGGTGGAAGATATTTATTTACAATATATAGAGTTCTTGCTATTAAAGGTTCTATCAAGGTATATATATATAGTTCGTCACAGAAAGGGAGACGTTGTCCTGTCTTCTCCACGGATGAGGTATACGCCAAACTTTAAAGAATATCAAATGGGATTGATACTTATAAAAGATACTTTAACGCTCAAATCAGTAATAATTTAAAGAAGAGAGTGAGAGTGACTTGAGTGAGTATTAGGTTTTTAGATGTCCTTTCTCTTGACTTAATGTTACTTTATATAGACTGAATAGAGAATATGCATTTCGAATATGCTAAGTTAGCAAATTATAAGTTACGGTTGTGATGAGAATTACAATATGGTTACCGTGATAGTCTCAGCATCAATTTTGACTATTTCATTGAATTGTTGGTGATGACGTGTGATGGAGTCATCATGCCATTATATTGAGTGTTATCATATTGTAATAGGTGACAATTACCGAATAATATTGTCAAATTATATGTAATAATATGAGTGGTGATTATTTATGAGTCATAGAAATCCTAATATCTTTTTGCCCTAATCTTCGAAATATAGCTTGTAGCCAGCAAATTATAGTGACAGATCATATAGGATTATGACTCAATTTGCATTTGAAGCATACATAATATTAATCAGATTACTAAATGGGATTAGCACTGCCACCATAATTGTGTTGTCCACTAAATATATTTTGCTTCACTTCCTGCACACAGAAGGTTTTACTGGAAACGGGGATCTAATTAAGATAAGGAATGCAAGTGGATTTGCCTGTAGACAGTGGTCCAAATAAATTAAAGCATGATTAGTGGCCTGGCCCCGCAATGTTGCTTAACTTATGTGGCCTCTAATCTTCACTCACCAGACTAGACATATTGCATTATTATTCATCATCAACTCATCATTGAAAACTTCGGGACCTCATTCACCCTAAATAGTAAATACTACCTTTTTAAAGAACATAACAAAATAGTTTTTAATACTAGAAACGAGGCCAATATAAGCTATGTATAGATAAGTATGGGCTAGTTTTGATGGGAAATCCATGAGACTAGGCCATGTGTGTTAGAAAATAAAAAAAATAGTAAGAATATAAAGAGGCCCAAATTTATTGTTCCATTTTATTAAGCGTATATATAGCAGATCATAAGTAGTTGTGACATTCAACTAGTAATTACTATGCATGGAGACTGGAGAGTGCCGCCTTTCCTTGGCTGACTTGTTTAATAAATTACAAATCATATATTTTGACGTTCAATAATAATAAATGAGTAGAAACTCACATGTAGTTGTCTTTTATTGATATTTAAGAACTGTTAGATGAGTTGATATGTTTGACTAATTTATCATCTAACAGTCTTGAACTATCAACTTCACATAAAGACAACTGCATGTGAATCTCTACTAATAAATAAGTGTCTAATCATCTGAGCGACGGTTGTTATCAAAGATACGGTTGTGGCAGGTGGGGTTGCAAGGGTAAGTGCAATCAATCTCATGGAATGGCCTTCTCTCATAATACCAATCTCCGACAGCCTTGGCGATTGTTGTTTTGGCCAACAGAGGCGAGTCAGCTCTCATCCATGTCTCTTGGGTTCCCATTTGGCAGTGAGCATAGCATCCGTCTATGAACTTCCCCCGAGCTGGCGAGCTCCCCACTCCACTCAATGCGCTCAAGAAGTTCGTCCTGAACCCTGATCATCATCATCATCACCATCATCATCATTATTATTCTTAGTAATACTTTTTAACATCACTCACAATTCTTATGTATGTTCACCTTGCATTACACTGAGCTGAGCAGAAGAACATTTCTTAATATCAAGCTTGCAATCGCGCCATTGCCCGTGCGGATCAGCAACACCTGGTGCCAATATGTTCTTTATCTGAACACACAATAATCCTGATTGTTAGAATATAATTAAGATCAATTATGATCAATTAGTATTATTTAGTATATCTGAATATTTATTATAAGAGATTACGTCTTTATTATATTAGAATATAATTAGGATCAATTAGTATTATTTATATTCTAACACTAATTAATTAACGCTTCCTTCTTCACCACAACACAACACAACAACAACAACAATCTTACCTGCCATGAGTCATATGCTGCATTAACAAAGAAAATTGGTGTCCTGATTTGTGATACCACATTCTCTGGGAAGAAACACTGCATCATGAAGACATATGTATGAAATAATGTCTAATGACTCTCGCTTGCTCAAAATGAAAAATAAATGAGTCACAAACTAACCAGCCCTGGGCTCAGTCTTGAAGTGCACGAGGCAGGCAAATTCTTCGCCGATCCCTGAGATAATCAACAAAAACACAATCAAACTCTGTTGGAGTAAATGGTTCATGGGAGTCAATCGAGAAACATACATGTGTTGCAACAACTTGACTGTAGAACTCTTGAATGTGTTGTGCTCCAGAGACATCCTTTCTGTTATGTTCAATCAATGAGGTAACAAGTTCCATGGAATAAATAGAAAGAGAAGTTCAAGTAGGAAGCATACACATTGATGAAATAACCAGCATCTGAAATGCATTTGGCTTTAGCTCCTGCCGGAATTAGAGATCTAAAGCGATCGCATTGTAGTATTGCTTTCAATCTTCCTGCTAAACACCCTGAAAGAATAGCATGTACTTGCAATTTTCAATTAGTGAACACAAATCATTTGGAAGATAAATAAATAAATAAATAAAACTCACAAATCATCAATGTCGCTGAACATCCTGAAAGAATAGCCTGTACTTACAATTTTCAATTAGTGAACCCCAATCATTTGGAACATAAATAAATAATGTCGCTTACATTTTGAGCATTTCTCATTCCTTTTGCCAGCAAGTCTTCAATGACAGCAACAAAAATTCTTCCTCCTCTGTAGTGCAAATTGGTTTTCTGATTTATTTATCATGTTGTGCAAATCTCATCAGAATGGAAATTACAAAATAACAAATCTTATCACTTAGAACAGAGTTTTCAATGTTGCAATACTTACAGGATCAACTGCTTCGACGTCACCGGTAAACGATGAACCATCACAGTATCTAACCTTGATTCTGTTCCAGTTGTAGAAATCTGAAATGTGCAGCACTTGTTAAGATCCATAAAATTAAAAAATGTTTGTGTTAATGAGGAGAAAGAATCAAAATTGTGACTAGTGAAGAATATACCTGGGTTAAATTTTTGCTTGTTGCTCAAATATCCAGAAAAGGAAGCTGTCTGATCCATTTGCTTAGATGAACCTAAGCGAGTGTCCCTGCGATCGAGACAAACAGAGGCATTGTTGCACCAACCTCCTCCCTGGAAAGAAAATGTCTCTTGAAGATCAATATCAAGAAGAGATCAAAGAAATCAAAAGAAGGAAACACGGTTTTATTTGGTGAGTTTGCAACCTCAAAGTGAACAATCCAGTTGTTAATTCCTGCTCCAAACCCCTTATCAAAGTGGTAAGCTGGTGGACTTCCATCCAAGCAAACTGCACACAATGTTTAAACATCAATCTTCCATCTGTTATAAACAATTCAATATAACTAAAACTATAAACTTCAGGTGTCTTCCTCTGATATTGTGTGCTATTACTTGTTACATATGACACCTCTTGATTTATAATCACTGTTATATTTACAAGGGAAGTTAATGTCAAATATTATGAAATACTAGGATATATATATAGTGTCATACAGCATAAATCTCAAGGGGTGTTCTATATGATATTACTAAATTTTAAGAGATGTTAGTTTAGTAAATAATACTCCTTATGATCCCTTTTATTTGACATATAAATGTGGAGATATCTTGAATAGTGACAGGTGAAAATAAAAAAACAAATAGAGATGATCCTTATGACCAGCCAAAGAACAAAAAGAAAGAAAAAATGCTCACCAGCTCCTTTTGGTACAGCACTTTGAACATAAGTGAGTCCTACATCAACCCCTTCTGTCTTAAGCAATAGAACTACAAAAACCAGAAGACTTAACCATTTTGCCATTCTTGTGCCCTTCATTCTGCATCAAATCCACATGGAACATGAAATATTTTAAATCCATATAACAATCCTTTTTTTGTGGGTACATCCATATAACAATCTTAGAATCAGTGAACTATATTTTTATCTTGTTGGTGCCTGAAAGATTAATTTATTCAATAAAAAAACCAGAAATCATGATGGACTGAGTCAACTATTATTAGACTAAAAAAAAATATTATATTACTGAGTTTAGCTGAGGCACCTCAATGACCCTTTTCCTGAGGGTACCTAAAATAGAGAAGGCCACAAACTATGGCATTTTCATAGGGACATAGTCACATAGATGAGGCAATAAATAAAATCACAAAAAGTAAAGATATAAACCTGCAATCATCCCCTCAAAACTTAGATAAGAAACCAAATCATTGATGTCATTCCAACCCAGCTGCATGTACTTTATAGATCAACAACCATCTTGTTCACTAGGGAGCTAAACTCCAACAACATTTCCTCTATTCTAAAATTCCCAAAAATAGCCATAAACTCTCCTTCCACAAGCAAACAGATAGATGTCCAAAATAAACACAATTAAAAACAACAAATAGGAGAAGTGAAAAGCAATAACAAAATGTAGAAAGTATATGGGTATGAAGCTGAGTTGATGTCACTACCTGAAATGGAAGAAGATGGAGTGATGAATGGCTTGGAACAAACCAAGGTGTGTTGCAATAATAAATGTTCAGCCCCCTGATACCCCTTCTAACATGCTAGCTTTGCATTGGCAACCGACAACCCTTTGATCTAATTGTTTTTAAAGTTTTTTTTTTTTTTGTTGCCCACGGTATCCCCCAACCCGACAGGTCAAGAACTAATCCGTCGCAGATTTGAGCTTCATTTAAGGATCTGCCGTTAGCCAATGGGTTGCTGCATGCACAAGGCGAGATTCGAACCCCCGAAACTTGCATAAGCGGACGAGTGAACTGACTACTCGACCAACCCAAATTAGTTTAATTGTTTTTAAAGTTGATAGGACATATTGGAAACACCTTTTTTCTAATCGCTTTAGTTAATTTATGTATTAAAAAATTAAGATTATAAATTAAAAAAAATTTAAATTTTTAATATACTTATTTTATGTTTATTAAAAAAAAATTTATTAGTAATAATTTTATTATGTATTTTAAAATATGTGTTAGCATTTTTTTTAAATATATAATAAGGTGAATCGACTTTCGTTGCATGGATTTGCGTGCTAATAATGATACCAAACTAGGCATCTTACTTAGATTTCACAAAAGTCTTTTACAAATCTAGCATGAGTGGAACTTTTGCCGCATTTTTTTACTTTTTCTCCTCTCCTTATTTGATTTGTTTATTTATTTTGGCATATCCTTTTTCTTTTCTTAGCCTATGGCTGGATTGACATCTGTAAAGACGTGTAAAGATGTTTCCTAATAGCAATCAAATCTTTAAGGTTTCTTAATGCAACGAACTTCCTTAATCTTGAAATAAAATCTTAAATTAAAACGCATAACTAAAATATTTGATATTTTAATGCACTGCAAAAAAAACACTTCAAAATTTGATTATATTCTTCTGCTTTTATTCTCATAATATTATTCAATTTGTCTGAAAATCTAAACTGAGATAAAAAAACACGCAGACATAGCGAGTAGAAAAGAGAGAACGCACCAATCAGTAATAACTCAAATGACATAGACTCCTCATATTCAATTAAAAGGTTGCGGGTTTGAGTATCCTATCTTTTCAAATTTTAGTCAATGAGTAATAACTCAAATGACATAGTCTCCCCATACTCAATTAAAAGGTTGCGGGTTCGAGTCTCCTATCTTTGGTAAAATAAAAAAAAATAAAAAATAAAGAAAAGAGAGAACGCGGAGGAGGGTTATGTTACCCTGCATTATTGTTATTCTATTCCTTCAAGGTTGACCATGTTGTTGACAGTTGAGCATAGGACATTTGTCGGTGAATTCCTTAATAATATAGAATACAGTATACACCTTAGGTTTCATATTTGATGCATGCATCCATCGTTGTCCATTTGACATGACATCATCACCATCACCGACGAACCTTTCACTTCTCTCTCTCTCTCTTCAGTCTCTCTCATCCCTCATCACATTCTAAGCTGTCATCCATTGACCTTTCTTCTTGATGACTTGTTATTTTTATTCTGTTTTGTAATTTTTAATATTTTTTATTTTAAATATTGAAAAT
>NC_029794.2:280758-284973 GCF_000816755.2 Arachis ipaensis | reverse complement strand
AACTATAAACATTTTTATTAATCACATAAATAATTATTTAAAAAATATATATAATTAAATAATAATATAAAATATTTTACATAATGGATGTATTAAAATTATTACACTCGTCAAAATAATACAAATATCATTACTCGAAACCTTATCTATTATATATTAGGGCTATTGGTCCCAAACATACTAGGATGAATAGGATCGCAAAATAATGATAAAGTTGATGCCAATTCGAAGTAATGAACAAACTGCTGATATATTGACTAGAGCTCCAGCACTAAATCTATTTTGTATATGTGAAAGTAAACTAGTTAGGACTATTAGATATACATAGTCCAAGTTTGAGAGAGAGTGTTATATAACCAAGTTGTTAAAAGGTACTAGAAGTACAATTGTGATCGGTAACTTAGAGAATTTGTAAATTAAAGTCTAGTAGAGTGATCATTATATATATAGTTGTAAACTGTAATTAGCGGCTTCTTGATTCCATTTTATTCTGAGATGTAAAACACAATATTCAGTTTCTTTTCACATTCCTTCAACTTCTCTTCTCTTCCTTTCTCTTTTCTCTTCTGAGTTCTTGTACTACTTCACCTCAATTCTTCTTCTCTTCATATCCAACCTCACACAACAGAGTTGATGACGGTTGCTCTGCTTCGTTTACAGCTCTTCATTATAGTGCGATGAGCGTGGAGGAAGCAGAGGCCCCAATCACGAGATTGGATGTGAAAGGTCAACATCTCAAAAATTCTGCTACAAGAAAGCGTAAGCAAGGGATGAATCCTATACCAGAGCCAACAATGGCGAATCCGATTGGGAATCTTGATATTCGAACAATTGCAAACCTAGTGAATCAGGTGAATCAACTACAGTTTTATGACTACTCGCACAAATGTGAGTCCAATTTCAAATTCAATGAGTCCTTACTTCTTGTATTCTGGAGAAACTCCAGGAACTTCTTTAATTTCTACCATTCTTGGACCTAATAACTATCACGCCTGGAAAATAGCTATGTCGCGAGCTCTTATGTCTAAGAATAAGTGGCAGTTTGTTGATGGATCTATACCTAAACCAGCAAGAAAAAATCCATTGTTTAGTGTTTGGGAAAGATGTAATATGTATGTTGTTTTTTGGTTGAATCTGTCATTGAGTCCTGAAATTGCACATAGTGTAATGTGGATTACTGTAGTAGAACAATTATGGAAGGATCTTAGGCATATATATTATCAGGGAGACATTTTTCGACGCAAATATTGTCTTGATCTTCTCGAAGATTATGGCATGTTGGGAACAAAACCAACTTCTACACCAATGGACTACACTCACCACTTATCGAAGGACTCAGGAACTTTACTCGCTTCTAACTCTGAGTATCGAAGACTAGTTGGACGACTGTTGTATCTTACAGATACCAAACCAGAAATCTGCTATGCTATAAGCAAATTAAACCAATTCCTCAATTGTGCCACTGATAAACACTTTGAAGCTGCTTTGCGAGTTCTAAAGTATCTAAAGAGAGCACCAGCAAAGGGGTTGTTTTTCTCATCCACCACTGATCTCATCCTGTTTGGTTTCTTTGACAGTGATTGGGGCACATGTCCAGATTCTATAAAAGCAGTCACGGGCTATTATTTTTTTTTTTTTTTGGGACTTCTATCATTTCTTGGAAGAGCCAAAAAACAGGACACCGTCCAGCATTCTCGTGTGAAGTCGAATACAGGGCACTTGCTTCAGCAACTCGGGAAGCACAATGGCTCACTTACATGCTTAAGGAGCTTCAGGTCGAACAAGCTAAGCTAGTGATCATCTACTGTGATAGTCAATCTGCCTTACACATCGTTGCAAATCTGGTTTATCACGAGAGGACGAAGCATACAGAAGTCAATTGCCATATTGTGAGAAATAAATGGCAAGAGGGGGTAACAAAATTGATGCTAATTTAAAGTAGTGAATAAACTGCTGATATATTGACTAAAGCTCTAGCACCAAATATGTTTTGTGTATGTAAAAGCAAACTAGGATTATTAGATATACATAGTCCAAGTTTGAGAGAGGATGTTACATAATCAAGTTGTTAGAAGATGCTAGAAGTATAATTGTGACCGATAACTTAGAAAATTTGTAAATTAAAATCTAGTAGAGTAATCACTATATATATGTAGTTATAACTATAATTAGCAGCTTCTTATTTTTTATTTTTTTTTGAGATGTAAAACACAATATTCAATTTCTTTCACATTCCTTCAATTTGTTTTTTTTAGTTCTTGTACTACTTTACCTCAAATCTTTTTTCCTTCATATCCAACCTCATACAATAGAGTTGATGAAAGTTGCTTTGCTTCGTTTACAGCTCTTCATCAAATAATTAAAGGGTAAATAATATAGGCACTAATCAGTTGCGTAAATAATATATATAATGATAAGAGCTGTGGCAGCATAGTTTGCAAAAATAGTCTAAATTTAGCTAAATTAAAAGACAATTTGATGATGACCACATAAAAGTGATAGATGAAATGAATGAGTTAATTAAGAAAATCATTAATTTAAAATTAATAAAAAAAATTGTCGATGCTAATTAAGAACAACGAAAAAATGACTTGAAACATACTAGAGTTATTAATTTCACCTAGTTTTTAATTGTGATGACTCATGAATGTTGAACAAAATTCTATTACTTATTAATTCCTTGTTTAATATATATGATATAATAGTTAAAATGTTAATATAACTACATTTTTTTCTCAAAATCATGCCATTCTGAATGGACTTCTGGGTAATGCATGTGAATATATAAATAAAATAAATGTGGAGAAGAAGAATAGAGTAGTGTGCGGTTTCTTCATTTCCTCTGGCAATGTATTTGGGTGCCACTTCAACACATGAACCAACAGAAGACCAACTAAGAATGTTGGCCCATCACAAATCCTTGTCCCCTCATCTCTGTGTACCAATAATGGATTTTAGAAATGCAAATAAACCCAAACTAACGGTGCTAAAATTTTATGTGGTTAAAGCCTATGGTTTTCAGGGTATAATTAATGGGTCTGCCTATATATATAATCAGTCATTAGATAATTCTATATATTTAACAGTTCGATCGATCAGCTGATGGTTTGGACAATTTTTATTAAAATAATTTCCCCAATTAATTAGCTTGTTGATTGTTCCGAGTGTCGGCTAATCTAAGCATGTGGATTTTTTTTTTTTTTCAATTTGCTAATTGTGTGCTACTATATATATGCACATTATTGCATAATAATGCTAGCTAATAATAGGAGGAGTCAGTGAATTAGCTGGTGAGTTAATATAAAAACAAAGCTTTGGCATAAAACAAAAACAAGTCCCTAACATTTCTCCTTAAACTGTATGTAAATAAACATGATGAATTCTAGTACCAATTACTTGTTGTAAAATGACAATACAATCCTCACTCAAAAGATAAGGATTACAAAGGAAACAAGTCTTCCCAACTACCCTAATTATTGAAAGGACGAGATCGATGAAATATATATATAAACTACTTGGATGGTGATGGTTCGATTTTGATGGAGAGAGACCTCCCTAACAAAGCTCTTTACATACAGCTTATAGTGCATTGTGTACAAATGGAAAAAAGCATATTAATTTGATTTGAAAGCTTATATGTGATTGTGCACCAAATTTACAATTAATTAGTAGTATGTAGGACTGGAAGTGAGTCAAGCTAGCTCATAAGCCAACTCGAGCTCGACTCGTTAATAGTTCAATAAGTTGAATTCGTAAGCTGATGAGCCAAATTTGAATCTAAAATTGAGTTCATAAATTAAATAGAACAAACTTAAACTTGGATAAGATAAGCTTATTAAATTGTGAGTTGGTTCAATTATATATATATAGGACATAAATAAAAAATTCATAATTAATAGACACATAATATATAAAATTAATATTTTTATAATTTATTAATATAGAATTATATAAATTATGTTCTTATTATTTAAACCAATTTGTGAACTCGAGTTAGTTCATAAATTTTCGGTGAATCAAGGTTAAACTTAAAAAATAAGTTTAATTGTTAATAAATTAAATCGTAAATCAAGTTTAATTTTCGTGAATCGGTTTGAGTTTGATCTAGCTCAACTCAGTTCGATTCACTTTTAGCCGCATGTGATATGCTTAGGTTGCACTTTTCTTCTGAATTTTGATGCTAGCTAGCTAGACAAATATAACCAAGCCACATTT
>NC_029794.2:280262-280672 GCF_000816755.2 Arachis ipaensis | reverse complement strand
CCCCGGAAGATAGAGGCGCTTTTTTAGTCTGCAGTCAAACCAGTCATATCATATTTAGTGTTGGTTTTAATCAAATCGCCGTTAATGGAGGCTGTTTTGCTGTGATCACACTTTAAACCACCACTAAATCGAACCATCTTTATTTTCTATTTTGCAAAGGTCCAGAATCCAACTTGATTTTCTTTTCCCAAAATTTTCTATGCAACTTTGAGACTAAAAATAGCCAAGTTTGTTTTGCATTTATTTTAAAAAAATCATGATGAATGGATCGGAATAGAATCTGAATATATGTTCATACACACATTACTTTAATGTTGTGATAATTTAATATTGTTTATGATAAAATTAAAAATTGTATTTAGTAAAAAGTTATATATATATATAGTTTAATTTTTTTAGTGTGTATTTAA
>NC_029794.2:276480-280171 GCF_000816755.2 Arachis ipaensis | reverse complement strand
TATAGGATCTGATGAATATTTTTTTTTAATTAACTTTCATTTTCTTTTATATATGTATACAGTAATTTTTCCTCACCACTACCTGAAACTTTATGAAATGAAGCTTCTCAATGTCCTATATGGACCATATAGACATAGGAAACTTCATCCAATTCTTTCACCGAATAACAATATATAGTTTAGAATTATAGTCCGATCTAATTTTTTTTTTCATAAAAAACTGATTGAATTCAATTATAAATTATATTATAATTTATTATAGATGGATAAATTCGTTATAATTTTAATTGAAAGTGATTACAACAATAACTTATTAAAAAATAAAATAATAACAAATTTGTATATTCTGCTAACACGATCCACAACACGGAAGAAACAAGGGGAGACATTAAACCTTGGACAGTTGGACTAGTTGATTAATAATTATATTCTCTACTATTATAATGAACCCTAGAAAAACGACAAGGATTATATATATGATGATTAATGATGATACGATTCCACGTTACTTAAGAAAATAATTATGATTAATAATGGAATCAATTCACCAAGACACCAAACATGGTACTGCCATGCACTCAGATTCTGAACGCAGGCATGTGGCATGAAAATCGTTTAAATCGTCATTTCTTAATCAATCAATATCTCTATCTAAATCCCAGACCGCGTCCTCAACTTTAAATAAATATATATATTTGCATTATTTACTTGAACTTAGAATTAAAGAAATCCATTTTGTTTGGGGAGAAAATAAGAAATTTTCATGTTTTATACTTGTATATGTGTGTAGTGGCAGAAACAATAAAATCCCCCAACCTTCAAAGTAGCATTTGATCAATAATGAATTCTTACTTTATTAGTACTGTAGTTCATCATCATCAGCATTTATTTAAAACTAATCCGGGAATGCAAAATCCAACAGAGATATACAAGACAATATTGAATAAAAAAGTACAAATGTATATAGAATATTAAGAGAAAGGAGAAATTAAACAAATTGAAGTTGTGAATAATGAAAGAGAAAAAAAGAGAAAGAAAGAGGACACATGCACGAAGGTGGGGGCGCAGATGTAATACAAAAAGAAGAAAAGAAGCATAAAAGAACAGCTATATATATATAACATATTGATTTCTCTGTATCAGAAATTAAAGCAAACAATAACATAACGTAAAATACAATTAACGATTCTGTTAGTTTCTTCTGAGAACAAGTTTCAAGAATGAAAGGAGGCAACAGTGGCAGGGAGATTATGCTGGGGAATTCTCGGAAGTGGATAATTGTGGTGGTCACCATATGGCTGCAGGCCTTCACCGGCACCAACTTCGATTTCTCGCAGTACTCCTCCGCCATGAAATCCGCCCTCAACATATCGCAGATGCAGCTCAACTACCTAGCCACCGCCAACGACATGGGCAAGCTCTTTGGCTGGTCCTCCGGTTTCGCCCTCATCTACTTCCCTCTTCCTGCCGTCATGTTCATCGCCGCCGCCATGGGATTTGTCAGCTACGGCCTCCAGTGGCTCCTTCTCCAAGGCTTCATCCACCTCCCTTATTTTCTGGTAAACCCTATCTCCAAAATCAAAACACATACATGACTTATGCTATTTTATTAGTCGTAAAAATATTGGTTAGTTTATAAGCTAATTTAATTTGTTACCGCAAGCATCTTTAGACGATTGCTAAATGCACTATATCATATACAGGCCAGTTCTTCTTCCTCTCCCTGGCCGCTTAAAATTGATCGCACATTAAATTTACGTTGATACATACATTACACTTGTTTTCTGGTTAAATGGTTGCTTGTTGATCAATCATATGGATATTATTGAAGCAAATTAAAAATAATATTATTTAAATTAAAATGCTGACTAAACTGAAAATTTAAAGGATTAGTAGTGTTGATTAATATCATATATAGAAAGAGGACGCCACTAGCTAGTTTATAAATTAATATATACAGAAATTGCATGTTAGCTTTTTGTCCGTAGTGGAAAATGGGTGTATGCTGCACGTGTCCAGCTCATACGAAGCTTTGATATGCGTTTAATATTGATTTCAGGTGTTTGTTGTGAGTGTGTTAGGAGGGGTGAGCATATGTTGGTTCAACACAGTGTGCTTTGTTCTGTGCATAAGGAGTTTTCCGGTGAAGAGAGCACTGGCACTGTCCCTCACCGTCAGCTTCAATGGTGTGAGCGGGGCACTCTACACGCTGGCCGCCAATTCAATAGACCCTTCATCTCCTACTCTCTATCTCCTTCTCAATGCCCTTCTTCCCCTTCTCGTCTCCTTCGCCGCCGCCTTGTTGGCCCCAGTTATGCCCCACTCTCCTGCTCATCATGATCACTCTAACAGCGACTCCATCATGTTCCTAGTACTCAACTTCCTGGCCACTCTCACTGGCCTCTACCTCCTCCTCTTTGCCTCCCATGCATCCGCGGGCGATGTGGCATCCAACAGGCTCTTCTTGGGGGGCGCCATTTTCCTTCTTGTCTTGCCCTTATTCGTTGCTTATGCCAGCTCGTGGTCTCGTCCAACAGTTCATGACGACGACCTCGAGCTGCATAAGGAACTCATCATTAGCTGCAAAAGGATGCTGGAAGAAGAGCAGTGTGGCGGCGCCGTTCTTGGAAGGCTGGATTTCTGGCTCTACTATGTTACCTACATTTGCGGAGGAACTATTGGGCTTGTGTATAGCAATAACCTGGGACAGATTGCGGAGTCAGTGGGCACGAGTTGTGACATTTCTACACTTGTGATGGTGTATGCCTCCTTCTCCTTCTTCGGTCGCTTGCTTTCGGGTCTACCCGACTATATTGGTAGCAAATTGTACTTTGCAAGAACTGGTTGGCTATGCATTGCACTAATACCCACCCCAGTTGCATTCACATTCATGGCGCTATCACAAACTCCCCTCGCACTCCCCATAGGCACGGCGTTGATAGCCTTCAGTTCCGGATTCATATTCGCTGCTGCCGTCTCCGTCACGTCGGAACTCTTTGGTCCCAACAGTGTTGCCGTCAATCACAACCTTCTCATAACAAACATCCCAATTGGATCCCTGCTCTACGGCTTCCTGTCCGCCTTACTCTACGACGCCAACACAAACTCCGGCGTGTGCATTGGCAGGCAGTGCTACTTCTGGACTTTTGTGTGCTGGGCTTGCACAGCTGTCCTCGGACTGCTTTCTAGTCTCCTCTTGTTCTTCAGAACCAAACATGCATACCAATTACATGATGGCTTTGTAAGAGGATGAACCAATAAGGGGGAGGGTTTAGTTGTAGCAATGTGTGCATGACTACAAGAATCACTGCAATTTCTAATGAAATCATACTCTTTCATGAGAACAACACAACCCTCTCACCACTCGCTAGATATAGATATCATCATTTTAGTTCAATATATAATGCTCAAGCTATTATATTATTGCATTTTCTTATTATGCCTAATCATAATATACATTTCTTTCTATTATATATTGGTAAATATTTCTATCAAATTGTTTTTATATAAAATTATTAGATAATTTAATATAAGTTTAATATATTTTATTAAATTATTATCTATTAGTTTTCGACTATCAAATTTATCCTATGTATTTGCTCTCATCTATTATTCTTAAATACACTTATTTTTAACTCTTTTCTCTAGTTGACTGAATCATATATAACAATTTTTGATTGTTAATGTAAAT
>NC_029794.2:275859-276201 GCF_000816755.2 Arachis ipaensis | reverse complement strand
TTAAGGCTTATTTCGAAAATTCTAGTATTATATGAATATATATGTAATAAATTCTTCAGGATTATAAATATCCAAAGGTAAAATATTGGATATATTTATTTAATACTATTATAACCTTTTTTAGCCTTTTTTTTTCATTTTTTTTCTTTTCTTAAGTAAGAGTTGTAATACTATTTAATACTATTTTACAACTCACAATATTCGTTAGATTAAATACACAATAATAGTTAAATAATAATATTTTCATGTTATGTATGTTATTATTTGTAATATTTATTAGATTAAATATATCATCGTATATATAACACTTAGAAACTTCATATAAAATAAAAGAATTTCTTT
>NC_029794.2:272217-274585 GCF_000816755.2 Arachis ipaensis | reverse complement strand
AAAACTACAACATCTACAACATGAGAAGTAATTATGAGGAAGAGAATTGTGCATTCATCTCTCTTCACCATTACCATTAAAAAAATTATAATGCATCTGAGTAAATAAAATAGGATTATTACCACGGTGTCATGTATTCTTGAAAGACTTCACAAACTAGTTAAAAAATAAGTCTATTATAAAAAAGTCTTTCATTATCCTAATTCTTAAATTTTAAAATAAAAAATAAAAAAAATGTTGACTTACTTAGTTGGCTCTTTACACTGAATCATAAAAACTACAACATGAGAAGTAATTATGAGGAAGAGAATTGTGCATTCATCTCTCTTCACCATTACCATTAAAAAAATTATAATGCATCTGAGTAAATAAAATAGGATTATTACCACGGTGTCATGTATTCTTGAATAATCATTAAGACTTCACTAAGCTGAATAATATATATAGCAGATGGATTATTCGATATACATGAAGTTGTTAAAAAATATAAAGGATACGTATTATTATATATAGGCATGGATCGGAACTTAATTGGCTTTGGTACAATCGGTAGGCTTAAAAGAGACAGCGCGAGCATCAAGATCATATCCCACTAAGAAGTTGGTCTGAGCAATGTTCCCAAAAACAGATACTTCTTGTTGTGTTGGCAAAATTGCCAAACACACCACACCATCTGCAACCTCTACGAAGGTATTGATTGAGCGTAGCACCACTCGAGCCCCCTTGAAATCTGCAGTGACATTCGGAAATTCAGTCTCCCCCTCGACCCTGTAACAAAGGTTAAATGTTCTGCTAGGGTCAACCGTCTTGGGAAGGCTTATGGCGTCTTCCAAAGCCGAACTCAATCGAAGAACTGTCTCTTGTGGTAGCAATGTGAGCGTTGTGCCAGAATCAATGACGATATTCCCCCCTCCTCCTCGAATTACACCGTTTGATGACGGGAGTGGGATTGTCTTGTTGCCAACGCTGAGGGATTCAAGTGTGAGGAAGTAGAAGGCGTCGTAGGCAGGATCACTCTGAATAGGAGTTGAGACACCAGAAACAAAGGCATCGGAACCGAAGCTTATCTTGCTGGTGGATTTAGAAGAATATGGTGCTAGACAATAGGAGAATTTTCTCCCAGACTCACCTAACTGAGAAACTAAGGAAAGTTTGCCAGCACCAAGCCCTATGATGCCGCTCCCTCCTATTTTCTGAAAAGTCCCCGTGCTTATATGTGAACATCCGAATATATTGTTGCGAATGACAGCTCCGCCGATGGTAATACTTTCAATGGATAGCGTTCCCTGGGTTCGGGAACCGTCGGCATATCCATAAAGATACTCACATGTGCCGTTGCTTCGGTCACAACCTGAGCTTATGGTTTGTAGGTCGAAACACACGTCAGCCTTGCATGAGATGGTGTTGTAAGAGGACGAACGGCGGGGATCGAAGATGGGGAAGTTTTGCTTATAGCATTGTGTGCATGGCAGGCACTGAGTCCATGTTAGATCGCTGCCAGTGTCTGCTATTGCCACAAACTCCACCGGTGGAGTTCCAATGGATATCCGCATCAGATACTCTATATCGCCCGGACTCAGAGGGGCCTCTATTTTGTTCTCGAAATGGTTCAGTCGCTTCCGTGATCGCTCGATTGCATCCTGCAAATGCTCGTAGTGGCTTCTTGATGGGTTGTAAAACGGGGACGCGGGAGAATGCCGGGGAATCAGTTCCGTGCTGAACCCATCAACAGTCATTCCCAACACCACCAACACCACCGTTACAACCACCACTGCAATTTGAAATCTGCTGCTGCCGCCCATTTTTTAAGATTCAGTAGTGTAGTGCTTGATGAGAACCTATTAACATTCTTCAATTTATAATGACGAGATCGATCTAAGTCAATTACCTGGTCACAGCTAGCTACCTAGAGATCGATAGGATCGTTTTAATTTGGTAACACTATTGTTTCTTTATTTTTTTGTGTATTCTTAATATATATCATTCCTTTTTATGCTACTTTGTATCTTTTAGTTCTTAATTAGTCTAAACACATAGTTATTATTCACGTATGTGTTGTGTAATATAAATGTCTACAAAATAGAATATTGTTCAATTTGTACATGTTATTATTGTTTGTGATTTCATACTATACATTGACTCATCATTTAAATTGTATGTGATATTTTATTATTACTACTTATGGTATGTTTATAGGACAAAACAAAATTGAAATTGATTTGATTTTGAAATCAATTAATTACTTTGTTTGAGGATGGATACAAAATATAAATTGAATTAATTGATTTGTAAATCTCAAGAATTTAAATTATAGCTAGACTCAAATCCCTTCAAATTTGTTATCTATCTATTATGGATTATTAAAATC
>NC_029794.2:271611-272005 GCF_000816755.2 Arachis ipaensis | reverse complement strand
TTTATTTAATGTATTATTTATTTATTTGATCTGATTAAAATCAGTATTAAATTATTTAATAGAAATTATGCATAAAAAATTGAAAGGACAAATTTGTATTTTTACCCATTTATACACTTCAATCTTAGATTTCTTTACAATTTTAAAGAGAAAACTTTAATATGAACTCCACATATACTTTTGTATTTTTAATTCAATTTCTTTTTCGATTCAAACAATAAAAAATTTATTTTTTCATCTATTTTTTTTTTTTCAAATTCTTTTATACCAAACAATGTGTAAGACTTTTGGATCCATGGGTATGCAAAAGTCCCACGTGCACGTGTAATATAACTATATCTTGTGAAGAGAATAAAATAATATCAATTTATGCCATATATATTTTTGGCAAACT
>NC_029794.2:265949-271333 GCF_000816755.2 Arachis ipaensis | reverse complement strand
TCTATCTATCTATTCCTTTTGTAGCGATTGACACCTCGGCCAAATTCATCCAAGGATTTACATTTGCAAAACAAGGTGAAAATACGCATCATAGATGCTTGAATCAATATGAGTGAGAAATAAAAGTGGATACATATGGAGTGTCCAAAAGAGTGGAGAAATGAATTTTTGCCAGTCGCAATGCAAAAAAAAATAAAAATAAATAAAAAAAGAGCCAAGTTATGTATGAAATATTGAAATAAGGAGAATAACAAGATATCAAAAGTCAAAACATACTATTTTTTATCTGAAGTCCAAAACAAAAACTTGATATTGTGTATTATACGTCGTTCAGATAGACATGCATGCATGGCTATCTTTTGAAACTAATAATTTGCCATTCTCGTGAAGGTGAAAGCAAAAGTAACTAACTAACTAAGTGAGCGCAATGAAGACTTAAATTAAAATATATAGTAGATTGATTGATTATTCGATAATTAAGTTGAAGATGAGAAAGATATATAGGTCCGGAATTATTGGCATAGCTATGTAAGTTAAAGTTAACTGGCTAGCTTAGCTAGTGAGTGGTGTTTGGTACAATCGGTAGACTTAAAAGTTAAAAGAGAGAGTAGGAGCATGATATATCATATCCTACTAAGAAGTTGATCTGTGCCTAGTTGGCAAAAAGAGATAATTGGACATTGAAATGGGCAGTAGTGATATTCGGCCCTTCAGGTTTCAAGTGAGGGAAGTATCCCCGGCCCATAAACATAATTATTGAAGACAAGACAACACGTGTCATAAGACAGGTGAATTACTAGATAATTTGCGAGTAAAACACCAACGAGTTCCCTGTCCATTTCTTCGAATCACAACGCGACCCTTAACCTAAAATACAATCTATTTCGGTCCCTGATCCTGTGCTCTGTCTTCTAACGCAGTCCTTCTGTCACGTATTTTCACGGCAAAAATTTGACAAAAATTACTGACGTATGTAGGCAAGTGGATGACATGGATGACTGAAGTGGTTACGTGGAAGATGGAAGCCCACGTGACTTGGTGGAAAGGACATGGGCCTATTTATTCTCATCAACAACACACAAACGCCGTCGTTTTGAGGTTTTCAAGCGTTTTTATTAGATAAGTCTGGTCGTCTCTTTTCCTTATTTCGTGTATGGAACCCAGACCACCGTGAGCAATAGCAGAGAGTGTGGGAGTGGAAGAGATGCGTCGAACGATGAGGGTAGGAGTATTTCTGTGAGCTCTGTTGGACATTGTTGGAGCGAGGAAGAAGAAAAGATTCGTTACCCCAAAATGCAATTGTGGAATTCATACAATTCTATTCATGTCATCAACATAGTCGAACCCTAATAGGCTATTATTTGGATGCCCATACTTCAAAGTATGAAATAATTAGTTATATTCTTGTTCCTGTTAAGATTTGTAGCAAGCATTTCTTCATTGCAATTCTAGTTTTTGGCCTGGCTATGTCTTCGGAAGGCTCTTCCTACTGCGCATTTCGTTTTATGAGGGGCATTTCGCACACGGATAGCTGTCCACGATGTTTCTCAGGTCAGGAATCGGTTTTACATTGTATTCGGGATTGTACAAAAGCCCAACTAGTTTGGCAAACAGCGCCCCTTTAGATTCTTTTCTGGTTTCTGGTGGATTTGGCGTTCGAGAAATAACGAGATCTTTCATCCTCACGAGCATTGGACCACAGCAGGCAAGGTAATTGATATGGCTTTGTCCTTGGAAAAGGAGCTCCGAAATATTTTTGAGTTGCAACGACTGTCTATCCCCTCCACCATTAGTGGCTCTTGGATTCCCCCCTTAGTGGGTACCTTTAAGATTAATTGTGATGCTAGCTATCCTGGCAATGGTGCTCGAGTTGGTTTTGCTTGTGTTAGCAGAGATTGGAAGGGAAGGTGACAACGAGGCTGTTTGGGAACAATTGAGAGTCGTAGCATTTTGCAAGGAGAGTTGTTTGCTATTTGGAGATGCTTTCTTTTAGCATGAGACTCGGGACAAAGAGACATTATATGTGAGACAGACTGTGTGGAGGTTTTTACTATTGTCAATAATTTACATGATTGCTCTGGGTTTATTGATCCTTTGATGTTAAAAATCCGAGATATCATGTCTTGGAAATGGCGTACTGATCTTTGGTTGATCTTGAGAGATGCAAATACAGTAGCAGATATCGTGACAAAGACTGCAATGAGGACCCTTTCTCCTAAAGTGGAACTTCCGTTGTTTTAGAAGGAGTTTAAGAGTACTATTCAACGAAACTGTCTTTCTTAAGCAGTTTCTTATTTATTTTTTCTTTTTTAGTTGTTGTTTATTTTTTTTTAAGTCACAAAAAAAACCTTAAAAATAAGTTTGAGATTTATCCAAAACTTTATGTGCTATGTATTCTTTAACTCTCCATATTTTAGTTAGGAGACATAAAATTTTGGAAAGTAAGTTTACTTGTCTCTTCAAAATGTCGTATTTTTTGCAAAGTAAATTTTGGATATTAGATGAATAGATGGGAATGAGATAAAAGAAGTTGGAAAGCGAGGGAAGTGGTGAGTCTACGAGGCAAGGATGGCTTTGTTGCTGCATTCTCCCTTTCCCCCATCTCTCTCTCCCCGCTCACATCTCCACCCGAATCCTAACCCTAACTCTGCTCCCAATCGTTTCTTCCTTTTCGTCATTCCCGTCACTTATAATGCCGCTTTTCGATTCTCCGCTCACCATCGTCTGCTTCCATCGCCCTCCCCTGCCATCCCCTGCCGTCATTCCTTACTAACAACCCCTCTTCAGCTGCCGGGGGCTGCTCTGCGCCTCGCCGTTTCGGTGCTGCTGTTTCTCTGCTTCAGCTTCTGCCTCGGCGGCGTTCGAGCTTGTTCGGCATCTATGCCCTCTGTTGCCACCGCTGCTTCCTCCGTTAACGAGGACCAAACGGTTCAAGGTTCTCTTTTATGTAGTTACTTTTCTGGAAACCCGAGATAATACGTATAGATTAATACATACATTTTCAATTTTTGCGGCTGCAGATGATGGCGATGAAGGAAAACATGATAATGAAGAAAATGTGGAACTAGAAGCAGCTTTTAATACTTGGAAATCCAAAACATTTGCATTGACTGTTCCTTTGAAAGTTGTTGCTCTACGCGGTTCTCTGCCTCCTTCGTGGATCAAGGTCTGGCCTTTCTGTGCCTATTCTCTGTTTTGCTTTCCTTTATCTCCATTGCTGCTTCCTCAGAACAACATTTCTGTTTGAATCCCTGTTTGTTATTACTTTACTTTACTCCCCAAATAATGCAGTGTTTGAATCCCTGTTTGAATCCCTGTTTGTTATTACTTTACCTTGGTCCTCCAAATACTTTTTATTCAATTATGCCCCGCAAACATACAAAGTCTCATTGCTTCGGTCCCTCGATATATAACTCATGGATTAATCTCTGAATTAGGGATCTCATTTTCTACGCTAATCTCTGTCATTTTGATGGAGAATGATTCATTGCATGACCTTTTTGCATAAATAAGGGGAAAAATTTTTGGAAAAGAAAAACAAAAGGTTCCAAGGAGGCAAGGACCAAGGTGTTGTCTAACACTTGTATCTTTAGAGGATGTTTCTCTAAAACATTCCTATATTCAATTTACAGTTCATCTTCTGACTGCTGAGAATGTACTAGTTCGTGATGAAGTTTCCTTCTGTTCTTTCTTTTCATTTCAAATAATTCATAGTTGTTTATACTGGATGTCAATAACTTACTCTGTAGTGTCATTTTTTTCCTCTTCATTCATAGGACTTCATAAATTCTCAAGGAAAGAGATTAAAGTTTAATGTGAAGTATCATGCCAGTCTTGATGGTATCTTTTCTGAGCTATCAATTCCTTTTACTAAAGGAAATCTCGGGCCTGCCTCTGCTTTGGCAGCAGATATTGTTGGAATTGGTGATTCATGGCTTAAATTTGCCATTAAAAAAGCTATAATTGAGCCAATAAGGGATGTAGAAGATCAGGATTGGTTTAAAGGCTTAGATGAGAAATGGAAGGTAACAATAAATTATCTGTTTCTTATTAAATCATGCTGTGCCACCCTTGACTTGTTGTGCAAAGTTATTCTTTAGAAGGCAAACTTTTTGTTTTCTGAGCTTTGTAGTGTGAAATAATGATTCTGCAATCATAAATAAAAATTTCTGAGTACCTTTATTCCATAAGTAAATCTCTTGAAAGTATAGTTTTATGTTCCTCTTACAAAATTCCAGGTATATCTACGCAGGAACTGTGAGGGAGAAATGGATCCTAAAGGTGACATATGGGCGGCTCCGTATAGATGGGGCTGCATGGTAATAGCATACAAGACAAATAAATTTCAAAACCATAAGTTGGCTCCTATAGAGGTGAGTTGTCTTTTAATGGACCCGTTAAAACTCTTGCAAGGCATTTATGGGCTTATATAAACTTCAATTACAGGATTGGGAAGATCTGTGGCGGCCTGATCTTGCAGGGAAAATTGCAATGGTTGATTCTCCTAGAGAAGTTGTTGGTGCAGTTTTGAAGTATATGGGGGCTTCCTACAATGCAAAGAATATCAACTTGGAAGTCAATGGTGGGAGAGATGCTGTCAAGCTCAATTTGGCATTGCTTGCAAAACAGGTATCTGTACTGGATAATCAATCAACTGTTTGCTGTCTTTTTATCCTGATTATGATAGTGATGCAGAGCTGTACAGATTAGTAGTTAAAAGGTTTTTTTGACAGTGTAGTTAAAAGTTACTATAGTCTAAGACTAGCACTTTTAAAAGTTATTAGATTAAAGTCCATGAATGTTTGCGGAGTATGGACAGTATGGCCTTTATAAAAGCTATTTGAGCTTAAGGTATAGAAAGTATAGAGGACCAGCCTCCTTGTACTCAAATTCAGCTTTCAATAAAGAAATTTGGGATGGAAAGGATTAATTTTTAGGCTTGTTGATCAGGAGGTTTTGATGCTGTGTAAAATTTCCACTCTTTCAAAAGTTATCTATTAAGTGAAGACAACTTGTCTTTGTAGGTCCGATTGTTTGATAGTGTAAACTACCTAAAAGCTTTTGGAGTTGGAGACGTGTGGGTAGCTGTTGGATGGAGTAGTGATGTTATCCCTGTTGCTAAGCGCATGTCTGATGTTGCAGTTATTGTTCCAAAGTCTGGAGCAAGTTTATGGGCGGATCTCTGGGTATGTCTCTTATATGCCTTGTCTCCAATATCTTCTTAAAAATTGTTAGCAAATGTATCATGCTATTCTGATGTATTGATCTAATTCGAAAAAATATCATTAATCATGAACTTTATTTCCCATTAGACAATAGGTCACTAGGAATATATGATCTTGTTTTTCTTTTGTTATCCTTCTTTTTTGTTTCCCACTTTTCTA
>NC_029794.2:260539-265861 GCF_000816755.2 Arachis ipaensis | reverse complement strand
AGGATTCAAACAAATCAGATTGGTGGGCGCATCAGGGGACCATCCCCATTAATCCATCAGTGGATAGAGTTTTGTCTTCAGGCTGCAAGAGCACTGCCTTTTAAGCAGGAGGTAATCCCAGGTGCCTCTCCCTCTCAAATTCAAGATCATTCAGCCAATATGCCTGTGAACATGGAGTTTACCAAGGGTAGGCCAAGGCTAAACACCAATCTCATTGATGGAGCACCACCTCTGGACATTAGAAAAAGGTGCGAGTTTCTCGAGCCTTTATCTGACTCAACACTGTCGGATTATCACTGGTTGCTTGCCTCTATCCAAGAACCTGGCAATGGGTTGGTACACAAAATGTATCAGTACATCTCAATGGTGGCTAAATCTTCTGGGTGGTTTGGTTCAAAACAGACATGAATACGGAGCTGCTAGCTGTGGAATGGCTATAGAGGATATATATCTTAATGGTGAATGGTCTGGAATTTCCAAAGCTGGCCATTTAGTTTGAAGATCGTGGAAGTCCATTTTCAGTATTACCGGCTTAGAGGTTGTGGTCAAGCCCCAGTAATGTTATATTTTTCTTAGATGTACATCGGGTTCTTTCAATGTAATTTTTCTCACTTAATGTTACTTTTATATATATACTGTCAAGTGAACACAATCATGAGCTGTTGGTTCTTGACCAAGGTTCATTGATAGGTGAATGCAACTAACTGTAAAATCCCTACAATACCCTTACTCCTCTTTTTTCCATTACTCCTCTTTTTTCCAAGCCAAACCCTAATCCTCTTCTAACACACACAACACACCCCTGAGAATGAAAGAAAGAAAAAGAGACAGAGAAGAGAACCAAGACACCAGAGAGAGAAAGAGAAGGAGGTGTGCCGTGCCTTGTTGCCGTCGCTGAAGCATCCATCGTCGCTGTGGTTGCTTGGGTCATCGTCGAAGGGAGCCGTTGCTAAGCTTGAGAGAGTGAATGAGGGAGCTTCTTAGAGAGAGAAGGGGTTCATGGAGGAGGAAGAACCGCGATGAGGGAAGAAGGGAGGGCCGCCTCCGTCACAGACAAGCCATTGCCATTGAGGCTGCCGCTGTCTCTGTTGGGGGGCCGCCGTCATTGCTGAATGAAGGAGAGTTTGAGCTGGCCAGAGAAGGGAGGAAGAGAGGGTCGCAATGAAGGAGCCGTTCACCATCGTCGCGTCTGCTGTTGTCATCACCGACGTCACTACTAATGAACCATCTCACTCCCTGTTTTGGTCTTGCCCAGCTCCACACTCCCTTCATTCTTGTCTCTGAATCAGCACCATTTTCCCTTATTCTGACTCCATTTGTGAAACTGTAATGCTTCCGCCTTTAGTCTGCTGCATTTTGTTCTTTTCTTACATGCTTTTGTTTTAATTGCAATAATATATGTCTCTGTTTTAGTACTATCGCTCAACTTTTGTTGCATTTTTGCTGGAAATTATCTCGAGTATTGGTATTGGTGCTGTCATGGAACGGTTGGAGCTGTTGATGTTACGATTACATCTGCGATGTAGCTGTGGAAGTTGCTGCCACTGTCTCAATCCAAATTCTATGCTCTTTCGTTCCATTCTATTCTAACCTTTCTCACCTTTTAATTTGGCACTTCGGACTCAGTCTTTTCGGTCCCTTAGGACTAAGTTGTGAGTAGGCTTTAAATTTATAATCGTTAACTTTGTAGTTTATGCTATTGAGTTTTTAATTATATTTATAAAACTATTGCCGAAGAACTTTGATTTGATTAAAATAATTGATTTATTATAGTTGGATAATTATTTTTATGAAGCTCGTACCTTAGAAATTTTATATGAGACTATATGTATATTATTTATTATATTTGAAACTATATGTTTTGAATTAGTTTGGGAGGCTCGTATTAGAAAATCGTAGTTAACGGCGGTTATGAGATGCATCTGACTCAGACTCCAGCTAGCAGGGGTGTTGCTAGCCTAACGTGTAGGTCACACGTTATTCTGTTAGGACATACAGGAGGAAAAAGCTACCCATAGAGGTGGAGCCGCCCAAGTGTGAACTTTTGATTTAATTTCTGTATGAGAACTTCCTTATTAATTCACTTATTCATATAAATTATTATCTTCTAACTAAAATTATTTTATAATAATGTTTATATGATCTCATGTGAATTATAAATGTACTGTTTAGTCACTGGGTTGCAAAACTCACTCTGTTTTTTAAAAAATATTTGATTATGTAAGCCTTTCTATTCAAAAATAATGATATGCAATGAGTATCTATTCGTTGTTGAGTTCTTAAACGTCATCTGTTCCATGTCACAAGCAGGATCCATCCATATTTATTTTATTTTTGTTTGTTAGAAATATGTAATTATTCATTTTAAAAACGGTAAATTTATCATAAATATTTGTAATCTTATTTATTTTATATTCGTATCTGTTAGGCTTGCTAGGGAATTATTTCCCTAAGCGCCAACTTATTTTGGGTTGTGACACTAACCAAAGTCAAGAACTAAGAGCCATTCTATAATTAAACTTGGCTTGGCAAACCAACAAAAAACGGGAACATTATAATGAAAAAATTGAAGCGGGCGTTCGGTCAGATCATGATTCTTTTGAGTTTTGCCATCGAAAGTTTGGGAGGAACAACAAAAAGCGAAAAGTTGCAGGTCTAACTTCTTAACGCCGAGAAACAGATTCAACCCCTAATTTAGAAGAGAATTAATACAATCATAAGCCTATTAAGAAATTGATCACATGGCGTACTGGCGTAGGAAAGCATTTCCAATTCGACATTAAGACTTTTGCATAGACAACCTTTTAAATTTCCTGCAGGTACTGAGGCTAGAAAGTAGAAACTATGCTCCAGCTGTTAATATCAGTGCAGTGTAACCCCAGAATAGTAGTAATAACAATCCCAAAGGAGACATACAACAAACAATGTACAATAAGGCACGTACAAATCACTGCACGTCTCAGCTCTCAATAAATAAATTCTTCTACAAGAACATATGTTACAAAAATATGAATACTTCCAAAGCTGGGAGTTATCAATCAATTTAAACATATTTCATATACACTTTAATTCAGGTAAATAAATGCGATGACAATTACAAACCCTAGCAGAAATCCGCTCACAAGGAATGGTGGAACTTGGATCTAAAAAAATGCATCAATCCGTTCTCTCTGAAAAAAGGTTTGTTTCTTAACTTCTGTCAGAAAGTCGAGTAATGAAACATCCATCATTCGTCACAAATCTGCTTTGATAAACGCACCTAAGATGAGAAACTAACACTGCTGATTCTGAACCTCTTTCAGGGTTTCACTGCAGGCTAGTCATTGTGAGACGGGTGCATACTCAATACATCACTTCGATTTTGTTTATCTTATTGTTTTTGCAAGCACCTAGTCAGAGCTTGAGTCATAGAAGTCACTTGGGCATGGGGTCATGATCTCTGACTCAAAGAACTGGACCACTCGGTGCATATTCGGTCGGTCCTCTGGATTTGATGAAACACATTGAATAGCCACAGAAAGCAAGGCATCAAGGGTCTCCATTTGCACCCCCTCGCATAGTGGATCCACAATTTCCCGTCGCCTATTTTCCGAAATTAGAAAATTCAACTGCAGCAATGGAAAATAAATTGCATTAAAAAGCCAAATAAAAGTTACTAGCTTGCCTTATTATTACAAATCAACTACATGACTTGTGTACTATATCAGATGATAAACATGCATAATTAACTCATAGGAGTTGACCGAATACCCCCCCCCACCCACTCTTCTTTTAAACCAACTCTGCTAGTTACATTTGGGACAAGCTTGTTTCACAACATAGGGCAATGTAGTCTCAATTTTCAGGGAATATTGTCAGATGAAGATTTCTAGTACGGAGCATGCCTTACCCAACCAACAACATTGAGGCCCTTTTCTATAAATGATGCATCTGTTGGTCGCTTTCCACTCAGAACTTCAAGAGTCAGGACCCCAAAACTATAAACATCACTCTTGTCAGTTGCTCTACCACTTTGCATATACTCTGCCATGAAATACAGAGGCTTGGTCAGACTACTAAGAAAACCATAGAATAAAATTAAGTACAGCGACTTTTTTACCAACTTAAATAGAAGTAAAATCTACAGTCATAATCTACAATTGATCATGATTGGAATACATTTCAATAAGTTCAATCTTCATAACATAAGGGTCAGAAGAACATAGGATTAACATCATTGCATAGATTTTTAAAGAAGTGCAATTCATAATTTAATACATCATGAAAGGAAAAGAATCCATGTTATTATGGTGTGTGAGCCCATTACCCACCTTGATTTAAAATAATAATAATAATAATAATAATAATAATAATAATAATAATAATAATGAAAATTGATGGAGCTACGAACCAATCCTTTGTAAGACTGGACTAAAACCCTAAAGTAGTCCATAAGATTGGGCGAGTTACCCCTAATCGTTCTTGACTTTTAAAATTCTCTAACAGTATCTTTTACATTCAGTTTCGGGATTCATAGTTGTCCTGCGACCCTTTACGGCGCATAGTCAACAAACGGAGTAATGATCTAGCACCTCTCATGCCATGCTGGAGCCAGCAACGGCTAGCTGACGTGGCAAATCTTAATTTTCTATCCAATGTGGACCTGGTCCCGTTAAAACCCTAAAAGCTAAGAATGATTATTATATGTAGTATCTCTTCTTCCCTTCTCCTTCGTCCCATAATTGTGGTCCACCATTATGATTTAACGGAGATTCCATTGATTCTCTGAAGCAATGTTTGGAGGTGAAGGGCAAACCAGTGATTATTCAGCTATGCATAAATGCCCTTTATCTCAATTTACTCATTCCATTGATATAATATATAATGCTAAAAATACAAGGAAAAAAATATTGGGCAAATGATAAATATTCATAAGTGAATTTCAACCCTAATTTTCAAACATGCAATCCAGACAACTGTGCTAGATTGATAATAGGAACAAAAGAATAATTAATACCTGGTTCTTCCTCCTACCAAGTGGGTAATTAAACTTGCAATTGAATCTAAATTCGCAAGTTTCAGTTTTAAGATAGAAAGCACAATCTTCAACATCAGGCTTCAGTGGATATTGTTGTTGAACTCTACCACTGCTTCTATCTTTCTTCTTCTCCATTTCTTCATCACCTTCAACTTCAACTTCATCATCACCATTACCATCACCATCAACATCAAAATCTCCACTTACCTTATCAACCTCACTCTCTTTCACATTCTCATTCCAGCCATAACCCTCATCATCATCCCAACCATCATTATCATCACTCCCTTGTGCTTCACCTGTTT
>NC_029794.2:252684-260332 GCF_000816755.2 Arachis ipaensis | reverse complement strand
TGAGCATTAGAACACAAAAAAGACAAGCCAAGACTGCAGAGTAATATTCATGCAGTTGTAGATCTTGAAGATCTTATACATACACTACAATAAATACTATCAACCATGATCATGCAAACAGCATATCCATCCTACATTGCTTACCTGGTGCAAGATAACCAAACGTTCCAGCAACAATAGTAGTGATGTGAGATTCTTCATCCTCTAGAAGTTTTGCAAGTCCAAAATCAGACACCCGAGCATCAAGGTTTCCATCAAGCAAAATGTTGCTTGATTTTATGTCACGGTGTATGATCCTAGGGGAGCAATCATGGTGTAAATAGGCAAGCCCTTTTGCAGCTCCAATGATTATATTCAAGCGTGCATCCCAGTCTAGTTGCTCAGATTTTTCTGTGTAGTGGCAGCACAAAAATATCGTTTACCCCAATAAATCTTAACAGTGAAGAGGACAATCTTAAGCTCCAACATGAAGTTCAGGAACAAATTGCATAAAAGAGCTTTTACCATTTAAGTATTTCCTTAAAAGGTTATTTTTCAGCAAGATTTGAATACCAAAAAATGTACAATATACTTTTTCAGATCTTGGAATTATATAAAGTTTTCAACGTTCATCCTGTCTGTTGGCAAATGTTTTCAGGTTTATCAGCCGCAAATGATACTATAAAGGGCAACATGAAAAGAACTGGCTATCTTGAGGTAGCAAGAACTCATTATTTTTTTAAGCACCACTCTTTGTTTTAGTGTAAACAAGGGAAGATTGTGAAAATTTGTAATTTATAATAACTTGTGTCAAATGCATCAGAATAATCCTCAGAAAGGACACATTTGAGTTGGTGTTTCATGACAAAAGACATTGCTGATTCACATGTTCAATCTCTCCGGAAACAGAAAAATGTCAATAATATATATGCTTAAATAACATGGATGATTCTGCAGTGTGACCTATCTGGAAAGTTTTATGTTTACTTAATTTAAAGGTTAAGCTGATTATCATCAGAGATAGACAATAAAACACACACACAAAATCACACAAACAAATAAAATGACACAAACAAACATATATAAGCATTGATTTCTAATCATAACATCTCCACCTTAAAAGATTAAATAAGAAGAGAAATATACAAGTGTTTCAAATATGACGATCTTACCGTGAAGAGCTTCATCAAGACTGCCACCAGGTAAGTAATCATATATTAACAACTTTGATGTAGGTGAATTGCAATATCCCCGCAAGTTCACTAGATGGCGATGTTTTATGCTTCCCAGAATTTCAAGTTCTCTCTCAAAAAACCGATCGAAACCCTCATTTAACTTCACAATCCTTTTCAAAGCAAACACATTCCCATCATCCATTGCAAGTTTGTAGACTGTTCCAAACCCTCCAACCCCTATTATGTGTTCCTCGTTCAAAGTCTCTAGTTTCTTAATGATATCTTTTGAAGAATAAGGTAGATCTCCGTGAAACATCACAATTGATGCACCTACAAGATATTAATTCAGGGGTCAAAAGTGTCAAGGATTTATCAATGCATAATAAAGTCAGATTAATAGGCCTAAAAGAAACACAAAGGTCTACACACCTTCACCCACATCCATTGCCAGACTTATTCTGTCCTTTTTACCAAACTTCTTGTAAAGAAAACAACCCCAGAAACACATCAGTGCCACCGAAAGAAGAGCACCCACAGTTGCTGATGCGCTGATAAGTAGCCGACCTGAATATTTCTTCTTTCCATTTTGATCTACAAGCAGTAAAACGATGTTAGTCCACAATGTGACCCAGTTTAGCATGCAATATCATCCAACATGAATCATACAAGCCAAAATTATCTAGTTCACTCAGGACAGTGCCAACATATCAAGAGGCAGACAAATAAGTTGGATTTGCCTCCCATTGTTTAAATAATACTGTTGAAAATGGAAAAGGTATCTTGGTTACACAAATGGAAAATAGTATTATAACCACATTTCTTTCAACCTTCTATTTTTCACTCAAGCAAAGATAACGCCATGTTGTTCAGAAAACTGAATATCAAATTGGAAAAACATATAGGTAAAAATCGGCATAAATATGCCTCGTTACCTGAGGTTGGAGATTGAGGGTTTGATCCAGGACATGTTACATCAATTTGCAGCCCACACAGACCACGATTTCCAATGAAGCTGCAATAAGCCATACTTATTAAAATATTGGAATATCGATGGTAGACTATTGCATTAGGATAGTTTAAACTGCTGATCAGTGATTATGTATATATAAACACAAAGCTCCGAGATAGATCATTCAATATACATATTTCACCAGAACAATATAATTTCAAATATCAAATAGGATGGTTTCACGAAGGAAACAAACAAAAAACTTCTACTTTATGTTCATCTTTTTGTACCAGAAGGCAATACAGTAGTCACATTGCTTTAAAAAAAAAACATAAATAGACCAGAAACATAATTTTGAATTTTGAAACGTAAGTTGCAGGTTGACTGCATTTTGATTGTTGCTATAAAATTTCACTTTATTTTGACCGGACAAAATAAAGTGAAATTTTATAGCAACAATCAAAATAAGGGGAAAAGTTAGTGATGCATAAGTCATCAGAAGAACATGATTTTCTTTTTCTTTTTTTTTTCTGGATAAAAATATGGTTGATTTTAATAGATGACATTCCAACAATTAATAGAAATATATGAAGTTTTAAGGAAAAGCCAAAAATTAATGTAATCCAAAATTGACCAGAAATTAGGATGATAACTCTCCACAATCAATGCCTCAGTTCATTATTTTCGAATAGTGGATCCAAGTGTTGATAAATGCCTGACTTTCTGCAAACATATATCTCTTATTTTACTTTATAGTAGACCCTACGCACGAATTACTATATTGCATGCATAATTAGCCACACATTTCATGCAGCAATCATAGTTTAAATATATAAAAGCATTCCAAGATCTCCATAAGAACTTAAGGTTTTGAGAGAGTATGCTAATGAGATGATAATAGATCCTCTTTGACCAAGTGGTCAAATGTTCAATCCTTTTAACCCTCCTTCTTCATAAATAAGTGCAAATTTAACAAATGGTAAATAGGTCTATGTATTTTGCATTATTTGATAAATCCATTCCAATGATTCCACCATACAACTTCTGCTTCCAGGTAAGTTCATTCTTTGACAATGTGTTCTTAATAACAAAAGATAAAATGACAGCCAAAATAAGTTAAGAGAAGCTGCAATTTTAAAGAATTTAAATAGATCTGAAGACAGGAAAAGATACACTTACGAGCTTCCAGTAAAGTTGGCAAGCACACCATCAGACGGTATTGGTCCGGACAGAAAATTGGATGATAAATTGCTACAGAGCACCAAATATAACCATAATTCAATTTTAAACATCACGTCAACAAAGGGTTTGAATAAGGAAACAAGAACCACATAAGGAAAACAAGATTACATACAAATTTTTTATGTTGTACAATTTTCCAAGCAATGCTGGTATGTTTCCACTGAGGGAGTTGCTTGATATATCCCTGCAGAATAGAAAAACATGAGTTTGATCTGTCACACTGGACCATCTTAATCTATGACTATGCAACTCGGGCACTAGACAACACTTGTATATTCCCTTTTAATTTTTTTTATAGTTGTTCTGCTTGGTCTTAGGTAATTTTTTCTTCAAAAAATGAAAACAACGAATAAAAATTACAATGACCATAGTGCTTCCTTCTGACCCAAACAATTTTTAATGCAAAGCAAAACAGGGAGCATAAACCAGAAAGAGAAACTCACAAACTTTGAAGCTGTGAAAGATTTCCTATTTCGCCTGGAATCATGCCACTAAGGTAATTATCCTGTAGATATCTGTACAATTCAAATCAACAGCTATTACCAACAATCAACAATTAGGATACTCAGTTTAATCTTAACGAGAAGGGGAAGGGAGTGGGGATGCTGCGCCAAAAACTTGGCATATGATTCAAAGGTGACACTTACAATCCCTGCAATTCAGTGCAGTTTCCCAGTTCTGATGGAATGGTCCCATAGAAGTTGTTGTTGTGAAGAGCACTGCAATACCAAAAAAGTTACTAGTTCATCAAATAAAGCAAACAAGAAAACGTTGAAAACAACATTTAAAAATATAGATATACAATCAAAATGGAAACAATACTTACAGAACCCTCAAATGATCTAGCTTTCCAAGGTCAGGTGACAAAGACCCACTTAACTTATGGTGAGATAAAGCCCTAGAATATCACAAATCAAAACTATGTTAAATATAGAATCATAGACAAGTTTTTCAAACTGCCTCCTGTAATGCCTTGAAAGTACAGTTTTCTGGAGAAAAAACTTGTATAACATGATATAGCATAGAAAAGTTCCATAACATGAGTATAGCGCAACTTTTCTTAACTTGGAAACTGGCCCGTGAGACAAAAGAGAGAATTTAAAATAAATAGATATTTAATTAATTATATAAAACTAGTAGACTCAATAGGTTAGAATGCATCATAAATTCAAGTTATCATTGCTATAAAATTTGTAAACTAAAACAATAGGAATCTGGACAAGGCCTAAATTTTATGAATGATTCACAAGTAGTAAAAGCTTCAAGGATAAAAAGTTTCTTTAGAAAAATATTCTAAATCACAATATAAATTCCCCACATGGTAATGGCAAAAAGACTTCTGATAGAGGGCTTCATAGAAGTTGTGGATGAGTGGTCATAAACATTCTACTTGCCAGTGTAATCTGGTTTTCTTTAATGATAAACCAACATAATATATAATTTTTTTTTTAAAAGAACCAGGGTATTAGTATCTTAAATCTAACTATCTGATAGGATAAATAAATTGCTCTAAATGAAAGATGTGATAAGATAACCAATAATTATTCAATTGAAACAAGATAGGTATACTTCTTTTACTGTTAGGCTTCAGCACTGATAGTATGTATCTTAAAGTTTAAAATATAATGACACGAAAAACAAGCAATAACGATTAGAATAATTTTAGGAACTCACAGATGGGTTACTCTCTTGGTTTTTGGATCACATCTCACTCCTTTCCATTTACATGGGTCAGGATCCTCTGGCCTCCACTGTAACAACACACCATCTGAGCTAACAACTGATGTCCTGAAGCTGAGAAGTGCCTGACCTAAAACAATGAAAAACAATGTACTACCAATAAGACAACCCAGGAGTCAGGAAGTTTCCCATAAAAGACTAAGGCAATGATAATTTCAACCGAGTCCCACACCAGAAGAAATTCAGGTAAGCATATTAAAAAGCCATATACATCGGGGAAGTAAAAAGCTATAACCTAACAAGGAATAGCTGACTTTTTAGTCACAAATGGGAGGTAAAAAGAAGTATACTATATACCATCAGGACTGAGTGCACCATTTTCATTGATCAGAATATTTATCATCAGACCATAAAGAAGCCATAGCCATTTCCGTTTCATCAGACAAATGCCCATAGCAACACTGTCCAAGCATAATATAGCTACCAAGAGTCATCTGAGAGAGAAGTATTCCACCATGTAGTTATCTTGGTAGTTATGATACCAGCAATTGGAGAAGAATGAAGACACTGCCTGCTATGGAATGCAGCAAACTTGAAAAGACAAATGTTATTAGATACAAATTAAGCAAGAAAGATGAGAAAGAAAAATCAACTTTTGCTATTATGCCTAGCATATCAGCAGTTTCTATGTAACTTAAAATAAGAAACAGTTTAAATTGCTTATACATGAAACCTCAACAATCATATCTTACACGAGACAAGTGTTCTGTCAGTTTCATATGATAAAGTGTCAAACTAAGACATGCAAAATACTGTAAGTCAGCATCCTCGATTCTTTTAGCAAATACAAAATAAAAATAAGCAAATGATTGGATGTACGTTACAAAAGTTTCAATTCACACTTTTGAACAGTACAGCTCTATCAGAAAACTGAATTATTTGGAAAATAGTATACTACCAAAAAAATGGCCATAAGGCATACTGTTTCCTCAAAACTTATAAACGAAACCCCCACTTAAAGATCCAAACTTCAATGAGATAAAACACCAAAGAATCTGGAAGGTAAAAGATAACAGGATAAAACACCACGTTCCCACATCTGTGGTCGGGTAACCTACCTTAAGAATTGAAAATCATTAAATTATGATCACATTCACAGAATTCATCAAGGCAGTAGTCATTTTTCAAAAATGCAAACTGGTTAATAATTAATTATTAAGGGACCACTTCAAGTCATCGTAATATGTTATTGGAAAAGGAAAACACATAGTTAAACACAGAAAACCAATAAAGAGCTGAAGATCACACACACAAAACTAAACAAACAAAAGGAAAATCCACAGGTTTTGCCGAACAGTGAATTTAACTAAAAACAACAGATGAGTAGAGCAGGATAGAAGAGATTTTTATCAAGCTTCATCACAGAATCTATTGTATGATAAGAAAATACTGCAACCAAACAAACATACTATTCCGACCATAAAAGTAAAGCAGAAAATGTGACTAAACTAGATACACCGTAGAAATCTGTGAACAATATCTGAGCCAGTTAATCGCCGATAGAGCTATTTATAAGGTAAAGTTGATTGATGCAGCACCAGAAGCATCAACATTATCCTCTCACTATACGTTATTATTGAAATTTGATAAATCATAACAAGGAGTAATATATCTTCTTCATCCTGAGCTTAAAATGTACTATTGAAGCTTCTCATTTCATAAATCCCCAATCGAAGACAATCGGAGTAAAACAGACCTCAGAAACTAAATTCGAAGACCTACCTACTTACTTGTAAATACAAATTCAGCAAAACGAGAGAGAGAGAGAGAGAGAGAGAGAGAATTACCAGTTACAAGTTGAAATGCGAATGCGCAATGGTTGGATAGAGGTGAGGCGGAAGAGATATTTGGATCGGCGATGATATTTGTTTTGGGGAGAGAATGGATTTCGATCTGCGATGAGAATGGAGGTGGAGGTTGAGGTTGTGGTTGAGCTGTAAAGAGAGAATAACAACAAAACCAACACTCACTCACTCGCTCGCTCTGTTACTCTAATAAGTAATGAGGCAGTAGTAAGTAGAAGCTTGTTTTGTTTTGTTTTGTTTGGTTTGCTTGATTCCCCTTTCCAACTCCCAAGTGAAGAAGCAAGAGAGTGTGAGTGGGTGCCCAACACTCATAAGTACTGTTACTATTTACTAAGTGAGAATGTGTGGCCGTGCATACTTAAGCAATTTCAGATGGTAGCAAGCAAAACCCAAAGGTTGTGTGCCACTGGCACGTGTCCTTACTTGCCAGTTGCCACCGACGCCCCCTTCACCCTTTTCTACATTTCTACATTTATTTAAGTCTTAGTGTCTTACTATCGTCGACTCCGTGTAATTTATCCCGTTAACCTAAATAAATAAGAAATGATATTATGTATGTCTTTCATCGCATAAAATATGACCTTTTTTGTCTTTATAATTTTTTTGTTATCCATAGAATTTAAACATCTTAATTGTTATCATCAATTTTCTTTATTAAATACTAACATCAGAAAATAATTATTTCTAACTATAAAAAATTTAAAAGATGACAAAATTGATCATAAAAAATAAAACCAAAATTATCTTTATAAAAGATT
>NC_029794.2:251478-252231 GCF_000816755.2 Arachis ipaensis | reverse complement strand
TTAGATTTGTATACCTAATAAGATTTACATTTAATTTTGAATATGATTCTAATATTGTAATATGATAGAAATTCATCAAGACTTCACGTGAAGTTAATAACTGATGGCTATTGCTCTTAGCCGTCAACTTCACTGCACCTGAGCCTAAATAAATCACTAAATGGATATCACTGTATCAGGGTATACCAAAATTTATTAAGTTTAATAAACTAGACTTCATATATACTCGAAAACATTAATAAAAGGAAAGGACAATAAAATAAGCAAAATGCCGAAGACACATGGAAAAACAACAAAAAAAGCACTCGCATTCACCGTTATATGATATACTATATAATTCGCATTCCTCGGCCAGCTATGTATTCCTTGATCTAATCCAATTACTCCAAGATCATCACCCTCGCCTATATCCCCGCAAATTAAAGTGGGGGAATTAAACATGGCGGATGGTGATGATGGTGGGGGTGGTGGTTTTTTATTCAATAGCAATGTTAGTTCCGTGCTAGCTGGCATGGGTTCAGCTTTGATTGTGCTGCTACTATACCGATGCATGTCCATGTTCTTGTGCATCCGCCATCCTCTCACAACTGAACAAGAGCAGGCTCGGTCCCCGCCGGCCGGCACCCAATCTAGTACTTTGATGAATTCGGTGGCGCATATGATCCCATCCCACAAGTACGACAAGAAAGATGATGATTGCACAACATGTGCAGTGTGCTTGGGAGAGTTCGAGGAGGGTGATGAGTTGAGGAG
>NC_029794.2:247337-251209 GCF_000816755.2 Arachis ipaensis | reverse complement strand
CCCATGCATTGATATGTGGCTCCGTTCTCATTCAACTTGTCCCATTTGCCGTGCTCATGCCACACCCTCTTCTAACCATCACTTCAATCACACCACCATTGATATGGATTTCATGCAACGTATTCTTCTCCAAGGTGGCCATGCTCCCATGCTCATGATGTAGTCAAATGTCATCTATAATATTTTTGGTTTAATCCAATTGCATATACTCTTCATACTCTGTAAATTGTAATAAATAAGTTTTAGACAACCATGCATATATACTATCAAAGTCTTTTAGCTATAGGATCTTTAATTTGAGATTGTTTTTTTCTTTTACTGTGAAACTGGTTATTCAGAAAGAAAAAAATAAAAAACTGACCTTTTCCTTTCCTACGGTAACAATTCAATATATATACTTTTTGGTGGTTTTTGTTATCTCTAGATAAATATGAAAAAAACTATATCATTTGAATTATTATTTGTTGGCTAAAATAGTTCTTAAACTATACCATTTGAATTATCATTTGTTGGCTAAAATAGTTCTATTTAAGAGTTATGAATTTTAGTTTATTTATTTATACAACTTGAATTCATCAATACTTTTTCCAGAGAAGTATAGTATCTCTAAATTCGTGGCCAAAAAATAATTTGGCAAAATTGAGGTTAAATAAATATTTTATATAAGATGAAAATTCAGGTGAAGTGGACTTTACGTAAAGTTGATATATGAGAGGCGTTAGATAAAACTTTAGTCAAATCAGTCAAATTATGTAATAGCTCTCAAGTATCAACTGCACCTGAGTTTCAACCCTTTATATAATACATCCATATTGATAGAGCGACCATTTTTTTTTTCAAATCATTCAAACAAATAATATACCACAAACTACTTTTCAATTTTCGTTATATACAGCAGACAATTTTATTTAATTTTGGATAAGATTAAAATGTTGAGCTTAATTTTCACTATCGATTCGATGAACGTAGGCTTTCTGCTTTGCTCTGAGTTTGCTTTTGTTTTGTATGTTCTTGGGAATGGTGACTGTGCAGCTGAACTTGGCATCTTCTCCTAAACCCTTGGATTCTTCAATGGAACAACCCTTCTCCTTTAGCTTTTCCACCCTCCAACGCTTTCCTCATCTTCCCTGGTTTGTTCTTATTCCCATTTCCTTTTCTTCTTTCCCTCTCTTTTCTGCGCGTTTTCTTTCATGCTTTCACCAATTCAATTGATATTTCATGCGGTTTTGATCCATGCGATTCTGCTACAGCCAAAATTCAACTTTTTTACTTCAACTTTTTAGCCTCTGCATGAATGAATGAATGAATCGATGGATCGAATTTTGATGGTAAATAAATTTGTCCAAGCCTGATCTTTTTCTTAAACTGCCATGTATTTGACTGGCTTTAAGGTATTTGGTACCTTTAGAATTATGTTTTAGTTTTTGTTTAATTTCTGAGATTGAGAACACTTTTTTCCCCCCTACTGTGTGTGGGTTGTGTGTGCAGAAATTGAGAATTGCAGTTGATAATAGGCAACAAGGTTCTGAAGCAATTATGGGGGTCTCCAATGGTGATGAATATGTGGCAGTTGGTGAGTCACCCTCTCCAGAGAGAAGAAACCATGCTAGGAAAGTTTCAGTTCTTCCTTTGGTGTTCCTCATATTTTATGAAGTATCTGGTGGACCCTTTGGGGTTGAGGACACTGTGAAGGCAGCAGGTCCTCTCTTGTCCCTTGTAGGATTCTTGGTTTTCCCACTCATATGGAGTGTTCCTGAGGCCCTCATCACTGCTGAGATGGGTACCATGTTCCCTGAGAACAGTGGCTATGTGGTTTGGGTCTCTTCTGCTTTAGGGGACTATTGGGGGTTTCAGCAAGGTTGGATGAAATGGCTTAGTGGTGTGATTGATAATGCTTTGTATCCAGTGCTGTTTCTTGATTATCTTAAATCAGGAATCCCTGCATTAGGTAATGGAGTTCCAAGGGTTGTTGCTACATGGGGTTTGACTTTTGTTCTCACTTACTTGAACTATAGGGGTTTAACCATTGTTGGTTGGGTTGCCGTGTTCTTGGGGATTTTCTCACTCCTTCCATTCGTTTTTATGGGATTACTGGCCATTCCTGACTTGAAACCCTCGAGATGGTATGTGGCAAATGTGGATGATATTGATTGGAATTTGTATCTGAATACTCTATTTTGGAACCTTAATTATTGGGACTCCATAAGTACTCTTGCCGGAGAAGTGGAAAATCCAAAGAAAACTCTTCCCAAGGCTCTCTTTTATGCTTTGATCTTGGTGGTTCTGGGGTATTTTCTCCCTCTTCTAGTCGGCACTGGTGCTGTCCCCCTCAATCGGGAGTTGTGGACAGATGGATACTTCTCAGATATTGCGATGATTGTTGGAGGAGTTTGGTTGAGATGGTGGCTTCAGGCTGCTGCCGCCATGTCAAATATGGGAATGTTTGTTGCCGAAATGAGCAGCGACTCTTTCCAACTTCTAGGGATGGCTGAGAGGGCAATGTTGCCCGAGTTCTTCAACAAGAGATCACGCTATGGAACACCTCTTATTGGAATCCTCTTTTCAGCCTCTGGAGTAATCCTGCTGTCATGGTTGAGCTTTCAGGAGATTGTGGCTGCCGAGAATTTCTTGTACTGCTTCGGAATGATCCTGGAGTTTATTGCGTTTGTAGTGTTGAGGATCAAGCAGCCAAATGCACCTAGGCCTTACAAGATTCCGGGGGGAACAGCTGGAATGATTATCATGTGCATTCCTCCCACAATATTGATCTGTGTGGTGCTGGCATTCTCCTCCTTCAAAGTAATGGTTATAAGCCTCGTTGCCACGGCAATTGGCCTTGTGTTGCAGCCCTGCCTCAAATTTCTGGAGAAAAAGAGATGGATGAAATTCTCAGTGAGTTCTGAGCTTCCCGATCTTGACAACGAGGACAACATTCAGCCTTTGGTTCATTGAGTTTATGCAAAGAGATGAGCTGAGAAGATTCCAGACTCCAGTATTCCACCACCATGTGTTACGTGCTGTCCAAACCAAAGTAGGAGACGATAATACATGCATTTTCTAAGCTCAATGATCATAGTCATAGAGAGAGCAACTTTGCATTCTTTCTGCCGTTGGCATTTTCATCTTCTACAATATGTTGTCTCCACTAAGTTGTTTATCTATGTTTATATTAGCAGTTAGAAACCTGAATATGAGTTTTAAGATTGTTTCATAAGATTAATTTTATTTGGTTTCCCTGATCAGATTTCGGGATTAAGCTAATATTTGCCCAGACACTCGAACTCAGTAGTTAATATCTCTTGGTTCCACCAAATATATAAGAATGTTTCTTACCTGTTCTAGCAAATCAGTTTATTGAACGGGGAAATAATCAACCGTTATTGAGGACTTAACTTGTGCATTAACGGAAGGTTTATTAACCAAAGAACTTGTATCCATAGGTTTTAAGTGAATGCTCGCAAAAAATTGCCCTTAATGATGTTTCTCATGAATACCCTGGACCAACCAAAGCTTGTAATCCTTGACAGTTTCACACTTCAGTTTCCAAACTCAAGTTGCTTTCAATACCCTACCACTTGAGTTTGAGGATGTCAGAGTCAAGCCTGTATAAATGAAGTTCAACAATAACACCAGCTTCCAGTTCAACAATTAACCTCCAACTACCATTTATACTTACTTTCCTTGACTTTGTTGCTCACTGTAATCTAAAAGTAGCTTCGTTGTTCTTGTTGTATACACACATGTAAATACACATCAACATTATTCTCTGTTCTACTCAATCTCATATTCTAAAAAATAAAATGGATTTAATATCCAAGAACAACACAATAATAATAATAACAATAACAACTACTTGTTAAAATACTTGAACT
>NC_029794.2:243102-247317 GCF_000816755.2 Arachis ipaensis | reverse complement strand
AACCCCCCCCCCCCCCTCTCTTTCTCTCTCTCCCTTTCCTTCTTTATTTATGCAATTTGGTTAGCATTGATTTAAATTCTTACTAAATGAAAACTCTCTTCAACTGAAACAAAATATGGTCATGACCGTGAAAAAAAAATTATATATATGATAAATCTTGGTTAAGCATCATACATTTACAAGACTGCACAAAGTGAACAACTTTAAAATCTCCCCTAAGTACTTTACAATTCATCCATCCTACCACCGGATTAATCAAATATCCCTCAACTTATTTTCGCCTAAGTAATGTTTAAATTCAATCCTCTTTTTCTCTTTTTTTTTTTTTCTCCCTCCTTTGAACCTAGTTTGTGATGAGAATAATCCATAACAAAAAGGAGTTAAAAGAAATAGGATACAGTTTCAAAACTGATAATGAAAGGGTGAGAATATATGAAAGCATAGCATAGCATTTAGTGACGGAATGCAATCACAGCAGAGTGCTGAAACTTTCAATGGGATCTGTTTCTTCAAGCATGAATGCTGCCTGGAAGCAATCAGCAGCATCGGCCATTCGGCCATCAGACTTGTGTGTCAGTCCCAAGTGATACCAAGCCATACGATTTGTTGGTTCGACTCTGAGTGCATCGGTAAGCAGGCTTCTAGCAGCAGGCAAAGCTTTCGGACCCATTTTCATCATCAAAGCACCCATCAATATCTTGCTTGGAACATGGCTTGATTCAAGTACTGTAGCATTTGTTGCAGTGGCCAGAGCTTCTTGATCTTGTCCGCGGCCGTCTAACATAACACCTGGTGAAATCACAAAATAGAAACCATCACAAGATAAAAAAAAAAATATTATTCTATAGCCTTCTGACTGATTCCAGCTTCTGATGGGATTATGCTCTACCAACAGATAAAGGATCTGTTCTTGCCTCACAAAGTATGTTCAACATGCCAAAATAGAAAATCTAACAGCAAAAAGGTTCTGTTCTTGCCTTCAGTGTGAGCTGTAGCTGCTGAGTGCTCCTTTAATTCTCTGGCCTTTTGCAAACATATTTCAGCATCCTTCCAGTGAGAAAGGCTTGCATATAAATTTGCGAGGCCATGCCAGACATCATATTCGTCTACCTTGTCATCCACCTGCGAAGAGTTAATAATAAAGGTGAAAAATCATTTCAATGATTAGTCATACAAAGCTTCACACATATCTGTTGGGGAAAACCGATTCAATTTTTCATTCAATCATTTTAAACAACAATTTGATATAATGTGACTAGCTATTATCAAATTTAAATAAACTAAGGGCTGGAAGAGACAAAAAGTTGGCACACAGAATATTACCTGTGAACTAATTCTGAGAGGTCCAAAGGATTTCCTCTGGGCTTGAACCAATGCAAGAAGGTATCGGTAAGTTTCAATAGCATCCATGGGTCGTGATTGGGAAATCTTCAGCTTCGCTTTCAACCTGAGAAGTGGACCTTGCTCCCATTTTGCAGTCTCATCTAAAGCAGCATCTGTCACCACTTCAGCCTCTGAAAATCTTTTCTGTGCAGACAAAACTAGAGCCAGCAATCTCCATCCTTTCAATACAGATCCACCAGTTTCATCAAAGAACTGCTTCGCATAGCGTAAAGCTGCAGGCAGATTTCGGTGCTCTGCATATAGAACAGCTAACTCAAAAATTAGATCAGAATTCTTTTGCTCCAATCTAGCTGCCTCGTCCAATGATTGGAGAGCTTTGGCCTGAAGATGAGACCTCTCGTAGTCAGAGGAAGCAGCCTTAGCTTGCTTTCCCAGGCAAAGTCCCAACATCCGAAGGCTTACACCTCTTAAATGCTCGTCTAGACCCCGAGCATTATTGACTGCCCTCTGGGCATAGCCTGCACCCTCTGCAGCAAGATGAGGATCCTCACTGCAAATTCTAGCAGCCAATAATAATGCTATCATGTCATTCGGTCGTTCATGTCGGTGCAGAGACTTTCTTAGCAGATCCAATGCAGTTTTGCTTTGTCCAGCTGCACTGAGAGACAGTGCTAATGAATTCCAACGGTCAATACGATGATATACACCAGGAATCAACTCTTCAAGTTGTTTTGCTAAAACAGAGGTTTGGCCACATGCTGAAAGTGCAAATGTCAGGTGTTCCATTACCGAGGGGTCCCATTTTGTCTTTCCAAGACAAAACTTTCTCACAAGAATCATTAGAAGCAGAATCGCCTCTTCCAGATTATTTTTAGGTACATATGACCCTTCAGTCTGAACTGCCAAACTGGGTGGATTTGCCTCCACCCCGCTGTACAGCAAAAACATAGCAAATGCTTTCTGAATTCTTGCACAGCAATCATTATCAAGGTTCCATTGACTAAGAAGGGAATTCCTATATGCAGATATTGCCTCGGGATAGCAACCGGCCTCTTTCCAAAGCTCTGGAAGGAGCTCTACGGCATGGCTAACTATCTCTTGCAATTTATTGTCCACTTGAGCATCAGGTATACCTTGAGAAAATATCTTTTCAACAGCATCAAGTACACGCTTGCACTCACTAGCAGCATCTACATTATCAATGTGACTCAAATTTCAAAAATAAATAAAAAAAATAGAGAAGGATTGGAGCAATTATTCCTGTTCAGAAAAAAATTACCAGTGAACTTTCCCAGCTTTTGTAGAGACTTGGATTTTAAGAAGATGGCTTCGAGCACCAAACTAGCAGCATGCTGAGAGCTCGTGGAAGTTGAGCCACCTCCTTTCTTGGCTGGTTTATCAGAAAGGGAAGATTGCAATCGCTGTATGGCTGCTTGAAGATCTATCCCATCAAACACACGAAGAGCCCCTTCGACATTACCTCGTTGATACTCTAGCTTTCCAAGAAGAGCTCTTGCTTCCTGTTAAAATTTAACAGATCATATAGTGTAGCCCAAGCATGTGATTGAATTATTGAAGGAAAAATAAATGAATACAAGAACAAACAGGGCATGTAAGATCTTCATATTTATTAAATTACTAAAGATAATGGTAATTGACAAGTATTGCCATATGCAATGTAAGAATGGGACCTGGCATCAGAGTCTTGTACCCCAAGACAAATCACTTGTCTCGATAGCTAGCTCCAGAATGGGGATAGCAGGGGGACAAAGTGCAGAATTCTTGTTTAGACAATTAGTTAGGCTAATGAGTAACATCTCATTTACACAATACACTTGCGGATGTGACACAAGATGGTTAAAAATAAAACAAGTGTTCTTTGAAAAAGTAATGAAATGATTGCTGCAATCATTAGGCAACAAAAAAGGCATGACATCAAATATCAGCTTTCTCCATGGTTCTCTGAAATTACTACTTTACAATACAAAATCGTAAAGCAACAAAATCCAGGTCTTGCCAAATAACTACCATAAAGCATAGAATTAGAAAACAAAATTTGACCTCAAAATTGAGAGACAAGCCTTCTCGCAATGCTGATTCTGCTTCTTGAATATTCCCTTCATCAAGCTTAGCCTCAACTTCTGATGTTTTAATGCTGTTTCCATTTGCACGCACCTCTCGAACCGACGAACCCCCACTCTCACCAGACTCCATCAATCATTTCCTGCACACACACACACATTCATTCACCGTTTCCTCATAATAAGTCTCTTTTATTTGTTCCCTAAACCCCGTTCAGCTTCAACCCATTCATTCCTCACATCACACATCAAACTTCCAAATATATTTTAAAAAAAAAAAAAAGAAAAGGTTTCAGAAGAAATATAACGAAATCAGGGAAGAACCCTGTCTGAAACGACACCGTTTCCCACGACATTGCTTCGGAACGGATCGAAAACAATGCCATTCGAGGCTGGATCGTTTCTTGGTGTGATTAGGTTCGATTAAGAAAATGCTAAAAGAATGAAACTTTAGGCTATGAGGAATCAAACTTGTGAGTCAAAATGAATTGGGAAAAAAATACAGATCTAGAGAGGAATGTGGGAAATGCAAGAAAATGGTGGAGAAAGAAAAAACGACCGTAGTAGAACTCACCGAAAAAGAACAAACCAATGCAGGTTAGGAAGAAAGTTGAGGAAAAAATGCTACAATGTTTTCTGAAACGCGATCTTGGGTTCCTTCGGAATTGGACTTTGTTGTTTGTTGTTTTGTTGAGATTTGATCAAAAATGTGTTCCAAGGGAAGAGGAGCTGCCTTAGTTTTGTTTTGTCTTTTGTTGTGAGAGAGAACGAAAAAAAAAGTAATAAAATT
>NC_029794.2:241495-242552 GCF_000816755.2 Arachis ipaensis | reverse complement strand
ATAATGAGTGAAAACAAGTTAAAAAGGAAAATGGGAAGGGTGATGAGTTGGTCGGGTCAACACAAAAAGTTACTATTTTTTCAAAAATTTTAATGACTATAAATTATAATAATAGGATGAGAAAGTATAAGGAGCCAATGTAATTAGTGTATAATGTGTATAATGAAAATATTTTTTAAAGGAAAAGTATATGAAACCAAAAGGTGATCAGCCAAAAAGTAAACAAAACCGTTTAATTAGAATCACTTTTTGAATAATATGTTTGAAAACTGCTCCTAGGATCACGGAGCACAAACCAAAACCCGATTTTTCATGAAGCCCAAACACATTTTGGCTGGTTTTTGGCTGATATGCTTTTGGTTCCCTAGTTGTTCTAATATTAAATGATAATTAAATTAATTAATTATAAAATTATTTTCAATTTTAAATCCAAAACAAATAAGAATTCTAAATAGTTACCAACACCTCCAACCGCTCTCTCTCACTCTCTCTCTCTTTCTCTATTCTCTCTCATCCTCCCTCATCACCAACCCGGTGCATGGTTGTTGCTCAACATCCACCGCCACGGCGCTGCATGACCTGAAGCTTTCATCAACGCCGATCAGAACTGCAGCACTCAACCGCCTTCGTCGGCCTGTCTCCACGCAGTACCCTGCACGGTGTGCGCATTTGCCTGACTACTACCTCCTTCGTCAGCCGTTGAAGGCGGATCATTGGACAGCCCCTTCACATTTACTGTCATCGTCTTCTCCTCATCTGTTCAAACTCTTTTTTTTTTTTTTTTCTATTTTATGGTTACATCAAATCATAAGATTTACGTGGCAAATTATACATTTTTTTTTAATAAAAATTAAATTGTTGGATGATCATAGTTGCTTCTTCTATTTATTCATCTCTTTCTTCTTCTATTTGAATGATCAATTTATGATGGTAATTTTAGTAGGTATTGTTATTTTAATTTTTATGCAGATTATTGTTTTGACTGGATTGAGTTTAGTTATATATAATTAAAATATGTTAGATGTTCAATTCATTAGATAAACGGATGATTATTTTT
>NC_029794.2:222680-241379 GCF_000816755.2 Arachis ipaensis | reverse complement strand
ATTTTAAAAATATAAGTTAATTTTAAAAAATATTAAAAGTATAAGCACACAATTTTTTAATTTATCAAATAAAATTATGAATTTTGTTAGCAAATGTCTTTAAAAACTTATTAAAAATTCAAAAATAAAACAATTTTATAGGAAAGATATAATTCTAAATTTTGAATGAATATAAATTACTTTGTTTCATAATTATTCCCTTTTTATAGTCTGAATAAATGTTCTAAAAATACTTATTACCAAAATTTATTTAATCATATTATTTTATTTTTTTAAAATGTAGAGACACTTTCTACTAAAACAATGTAAACCCACCCGTAGAATGTTGCAAAAGAAGCTGGACTGATAATGCCTCTTCGATTTGCTGAATGAATGGCCAAAATATACTTAATTAGTCGTCATGGTGTAAACGTATTGTGTTTTAATAAATCAACTTATAGAAAAAAAATTAATATTCATACATTGATTAATCTTTACAAATCACAAGGAACTTGCATGTATATATAGAATAAAATCCATTTAAAAGGCGAAAATAAAAATTAATCTTTTTATAAAACAATTTGTTCTTATCCGATTCTTTTAGACACATATCCTTCAAAATTCTAGAAGCATGGCAATCATTTCTAGTATTCGTTTTAATCACAGGACGTTAATTTATTTACAGAACTTGTGAAATAGAGGATAATTATTCAACATAAGCTTTTTGCTTTTATGATGGTAATATATACACTATAATAATCACCCTAAATATTTATTCAATGTTTTATTGTTTGATATTCAAATATATGAGATTTGAGATTTGCCGCCTTTGACATGCCAAGGGCTGAGATTTGAAAATATTTTTTATTGTCATTTTTAATCAATTAATCATTAATACAAGTCAATATTGCTATTTAATTTGCTTTATTTATTTATGATGCATAAGTTTTTTAATAGTAATACTTTAAATTAAATTTAGTACGAATAAAGTTCTAGATAAAGATAAATACTACATATACTAACACACTATAATTAGTACCTAATTAAACGGTAACAGGTTGTAGAAGAAGACATAGACAAACAAATAAAAAAATAGTGGAATCTAAGAGATTATTTTTGTAGTAATTATTGCGTTTAATTAAGACCATGATATTGTTCGGCGAACTGAGGGGAGTTCTCGACCACTGGAGAGATTTCGGGAAGAAATTAAGCGAGAAAATATAAAATGAGAAGACATCACATCCAACTCAAAACCTTAACGTGTTAAGTTAATGTGTCTCTCATCTTATAAACTCCTCACTCTTTCTTCCTTTCTTTGATATGGAATTAACTTCAACACTCCTCACACTTGCAACACTAACAGATATATGATTGATGATTCGTATAAAAATACAATATATCATACTAATTGTTCTTGCCTGTGTGTTCGGAAACAAGTCGGCTCTCGTGACGATCGATTGTCGAGCTGTCGTCTTTGATGTTGAATTGTTGGTCCTGCTAATCCGAGCTTTTTTTTTACAGGATATGAGGTGTGAGCAATGAAAAGAAGAAGAATGTACCTGCAAAGGCACTCCAATGCTTAAGTCAGTGTTATGTTCTAATTGTGAAAGAAGAAGATACTTTACATTGCTTTTTGTATGGTGAGATTTTCGTCAATTACGGTCCGAGCATTTAGTTTGGTTTGGAGATGATTGGTAACGTATCCGATTATTGTACCGTTTGGTCGGACGTTAGGATTGTGGGTATCACCTTGCCGAGTTATAGCTCGTTAAGCCGAGCTATAACGTATGAGACCGAATTATAACTTATATTTGTAACTGCCATATTACTAATTAAACACAATTTGATAATTGATACGATGAAGCTAAAGCCAAATGCATGCAACTCAACATATAATATCATAAATATAAAAAAAAAATAATAGCTTGTAAGGAATAAACCAATGTTCAAATCAAAATAAGTTTTATTTAAGGGTATATCGCAAATTAGTCATAGACCTAAATTCTATTTAAAAGTTTGATACTTTAACACATTGTTTGGATCAAGAGAATTTGGAGGGAAAGAAAATGAAAGGAGAGAAAATTGATGGAAAAGTAGGTTTTTTGTTGTTTGGATGAGAAGAAAAAATAGAGTGGAAAGAAAAAAATTTATGTGGGACCCACTAAAATATTTTCATCTCGAGGATGAGATGAAAATGATGAGAAATGTTACAAACATAAATAAAATTACATATTTATCCTTTATTATTAATAAATTATAACTTATATATAATATAGATAAGGGTATTAATGTAATTTTATACTATTATGATTTTCTTTCTTTTCACTTTTCTTTCCATTCAAACAAAAGAAAATTTTCTTTCCATTTATTTTCTCTTCATCCAAACACCATACAAATCACTCTATTTTTCCTTCTATTTTCTTTCTTCTCATTTTCTTTCCTCTTATTTTCTTTCCTTTCATTTTTTTTTTTTACATCCAAACAAAGCCTAAGCGAACGAGTGAAGCTAACCACTCAATCAATTAAAATTTGTTAATTCATATTTTTTGTGTGTGTAGATTCATGGTTTTTTTTTATTTGTGTATGAATTCTCTTTGGGCCTTTAGACAAATTCAATTTGACAGTCGTTCAAAAGAGGAGCTAGATTTGACAGACAGACCCAAAAACGAAAACTTCCACCCGAAAAGCCCCCAAAAAAGAGAACTGACAGTATTAACTATTGACAAACAAATCGATGGAGCTGCTCATGACAGCTCTAACAATGATGACATATCAGAAATAATTTTTTGGCTGAATCAATAATTATATTTATGCATACGTTATAACAAATTCGGTTTAGAGAAAGAAATAGATAAAAATATTTTTATCTAAATATAAATGAAGAACTTTTGAAATTAAAAAATGACAATAAATCTAAAAAACAAAAAAATAAAAAGAGAGGATCATAATTAATAAGCGTGTGAGACTTTGATGCAGTATCAGCTCTTCTGACTTGTCATTACTCACTCTTTAGTCTTGACGTGCGTGCCACCCACCGCCTCATTATTCAATGAACATAGTACATTACATGTGGACCTCATTTCTTTCTCTAACTGCTTAAATTATTAACGCTAACGCCTATATACAAAGTACAAACATACATTATAATGCTTATTCAACTTTCACTTAATTAAAAAGTTACAATACCCAATTCCCCGATTAGTTGTTATAATGCCAATGGCAATATACACACTTTTCTTCTCTCTTACTTCTCATTATTGTTATTCATATTAGCTTTTCCGCAATGTTTTTATGCTGGTGAAAATTCAGGTGCAGTCGATTTCACGTGAAGTTGATACCTAAGAGTCGTTAAATGATTTGACTAAATCTTCGTCTAACGACTCCTAAATATTAACTTTACGTCAACTTCATCTGAATTTTTACCTTTTATGCATATCAATATAAGTGCTTCATTTTCGTTGTGAGAGGAAGACAAGCGAAACGGTGTAAAGATCGCTCTTCTCTTTCAGCCAAATACAAATTTCAAGTGACCTATCAATCCTAAATCATCATTATTGTACTTTACTTCATTTTAACTCAAGATTCTTGTAAATAAGGAAAGAGCTTCAGCCTTCAGTGTTCTTTTCCACGTAAGTTATCAGATTCTGTATGGGGCAAAATACCTTTTTTATTATTGAATAAAATATAGCATGAACTTATGCTATATAAATTCCAATTTATATTAAAAAATATCAAAATAATACACCGTATATAAACGAAGAGATAAAAGAAATAGATTGAAGATTGAAGATTCGCTCATCACTACTAACAAGCGGCGAATAAAGAACAAAAGAAAAGATTTTTTTTTCTTTAAAAAGAAGAGGGTAAAGAAAAGATAAAGCTAGAAATTCTTAAACAAAATAGAGAGAGAGAGAGTAATAAGCTAATAACTAAAGGTAGAAAAAAAAAAGTCATAAACCAGAGGGCAAAATAATTTGGAAGAAGTTGAAGTTGAAGTTGAAGACAAGCAGGAGACAGCTTAGCACATGAAGATGAAGTGAAGTATAAATAAGTTTCGTTTTGTTTAGCTTTATTAGTTTTTAGTCTTTTAGGTACGTTTCTGACCATTTTTTTCAACTCTCATGGTCCCTTTTCCCACCTACCATTAGCGCGCTCTCTCTTCTCTTCTCAGAGCTCATTGTTTCTAGTTCAACCAGGAAGCAGCTCCACAGAGAATTGAAACAGCATAACCTTAAGGGTAAGCGCTAATCCCTATTCTCTTTCTTTCATCATCGTCTCTTTTCTTTCTGTTGTGTCACAGATCTGCTTTCTCTTCTATTCTTCTTGGACGGGAGTTCATTGGTTGGAACAAGCTAATTAAGGACAACAACTGATGCCTTTCTTCTGTTCTGTTCTGTTCTGTTCTGTTCTGTTCTGTTCTGTTCTTCCTTGTCAATAGCGTATGAATTAAGATGTTGAACTGAGCTCCGCTTTTTGCATTCACCTTGTTGTGTGTTTAGGGCCCAATGTCATCATCATAAAGACAAAAGTGCGCCTTACAAAAGCACCAAGTGTCGGTAGAAAAAGAGAAAAACCGTCAGATTTCTTTGTATTTACACCTTACCCTGCCTCTTTTCCTTCGGATAACTCAGCTGGAATTTAGTCATCATTTTCTGTTTTTATTTTTTGCAATTTTACGAATCCACTATTTAGGAATGTGTGTTCTCATTCTCATTGCAAGCTACGTGATCTTAAGCTGATGATGCCTTGTCCTTCTTCTCTGTAGATGGTTTGGTTATTCAAATGGTGTGCTCCTGTAGAGTTGAATTATAATGCATGCTTATTTGGTTCCTGGAATAGATAGGAAACAAATGCTATCTTCACTTGTTTCTGCATTTCTTAGATTACTGTCATCATCTGTGGTCAAATGTACAAGTTGGAACTAACAGGAACTGGAGTTCTTAGTATGAGGGTTGTTGGTTAGAGTGCCTCTTGTGAGTTCCTAGTGTTCCCTCTTTTGGGTGCTTTATTTATCTATGATAAATGTTATGTTGATCATTGACAATTTCTCATAAATTATCGGTGTTTAAGTGTAATAAAATAGAAAAAAGTTTTGGCCACAGCTGGCATAATCATAGTTTAGTGAAGTTGATTTATTAAAACCTGTGCAGGTAGTTGATTATTTGTTGGTCACGATGAAGGGTAGTGATGGGAAATCAATCATAACCCAGCCAGAAAAGTGCAGGATTGTCCCAATGGCAATAATATTTGTGTTGATATGTGGATTTTCTTTCTATATGGGTGGAATCTTTTGTTCTGAGAGGAATAGATTTCTCTTCATCAGCGGCCAGAAGTCCCTTGAACCCTCCAAGGATTTATCCTCAGTAGGTTCTGTGCAGATGAAGTCCATCAGTTTTCCCGAATGTGGCGTTGACTATCAAGACTACACACCATGCACCGATCCAAGGGTAATATTACTAATGGTTGCTCTGTTTTCATGGTGTATGATTTGAGAAAATAGTTTCCTCATTGATTATGTTTACTTGATTAATTGATTTTACAGAGATGGAGGAAGTATGGCTCCTACCGGCTTACTTTGTTGGAACGCCATTGCCCTCCGATTTTTGAGAGGAAGGAATGCTTAGTTCCTCCCCCAGATGGGTATAAGCCCCCCATTAGATGGCCAAAGAGCAGAGATGAATGTTGGTACAGGTATAATCATAGCCAATCTATGCTTTATGAATTAACAATATAAAAGGCTGGCTTAATGTGGCTTTCTTCTCATGCTTTCTGGTATATTTTATGGCAGAAATGTTCCATATGATTGGATTAACAAGCAGAAGTCCAATCAGCATTGGTTGAAAAAGGAAGGCGAGAAATTCCTCTTTCCTGGCGGAGGTACCATGTTCCCCAATGGAGTTGGTGAATATGCTGATAAAATGCAAGATCTTATCCCAGAAATGAAAGATGGGACTATTAGAACTGCCATTGATACTGGCTGTGGGGTGAGTTTTGCTGATATTTTCTTCTTCTTTATTCATCCAATGAATAGGTATGCAAATTATGTCTCTCATGATCACTTCCAAAACATTAAATTTTTAGTTCACCTTTTTGTTGTGTTCTGTTAACTTTTTGTGTGTACATATTTTAGTACCTGTACCTGTTTCTGTTGCAATTCATGAACAAGTGATAGACAAAGGAGTTCATCAATTAATCTATACAACACTTGTCAATATAGGTTGCTAGCTGGGGTGGGGACTTGCTTGATCGCGGGATTCTTACCGTTTCTCTTGCACCAAGAGATAACCATGAAGCTCAGGTGCAATTTGCTCTGGAGCGTGGTATTCCAGCAATTCTTGGCGTCATTTCTACCCAGAGACTTCCATTCCCATCAAACTCCTTTGATATGGCTCATTGCTCCAGATGCCTTATCCCATGGACAGAATTTGGTAAGTTTTTGATAGAAACAGGTTTGGCTTAGTTTACAAGAGGAAAGGTAAGGAGTTGAATGACTGATTTTCACTGTTTAATTCCTAATTTGCTGCTGGATGGCTATTTGTTATTCTTTTAAACTAGTTTAGGACCAGTAGTGCTAGGCCTAGCTGCTGCCTATAAATACCAGGGTTAGTTAGTTTTTAATTAGTTAGAAAATTCTGTTAAGTTTGTTAGCTCAGGAGAGGGAAAATTCTCTCCACAGTTGGTAGTTCCAACAGTGTACTCCAATTAGGGATTGTGATTTGCAATCCTAGTTCATCAATAAAATCCCCTAATTCTGCTAGATTTTTTATCTTATCAGTTTTCTATAGATTATGATGAATTAAACAGAGTTTGTTCCTATTAGGCTTATATTGTATTGAAGCCAGATCTCAATCAGCAATATCTTAGAATTTGCTTTTTGATATTGTGAAGCCATAGCTGTTAATGAGTCTTTTTCCCCCTTCCTGATCCAATAAATGTGACCATTTTATAAAATCATCTATGCACCCTTGAACTAGGTTACACATTTGGTTTTGGCTATCAATTGTGCTTTAACTCCAGTATTTTCACTGCTTTGACAAATCAGTAATTGTTTTCTGTTAATCTCTGATTCTCATTCACAAGTTGATGGTATTACTGATTTTAGGTGGAGTTTATCTCCTTGAAATCCACCGGATTCTTCGTCCTGGAGGATTTTGGGTCTTGTCTGGCCCACCAATCAACTATCAGCGCAGGTGGCGAGGGTGGAACACAACTATCGAAGAGCAAAGATCAGATTATGAGAAATTGGAGGAGTTGCTGAAATCCTTATGCTTTAAAATGTATAATAAAAAGGGTGACATTGCTGTGTGGCAGAAGTCTCTGGATAATAATTGCTATAATAAGCTGGCCAGAGATACTTATCCACCAAAATGTGATGATAGTCTCGAGCCAGATTCAGCATGGTATACTCCACTTCGAGCTTGTATTGTGGTTCCCAATTCAAAGTTTAAGAAATCAGGTTTAACTTCCATTCCTAAGTGGCCGGAGCGGCTGCACACGATGCCCGAGCGGATTTCAATGGTTCACCGTGGGAGTGCTAGTTCTTTTAAACATGACGACAGTACATGGAAAAAGCGTATCGAGCACTACAAGAAATTGCTCCCTGACCTTGGGACAGATAAGATAAGAAATGTGATGGACATGAACACGGTATATGGAGGTTTTGCTGCAGCCTTGATTAATGATCCTGTGTGGGTCATGAATGTTGTCTCATCTTATTCTACCAATACGCTCCCCGTGGTCTATGATCGAGGCCTTATTGGAACCTTCCATGATTGGTAAAGTGATTTTGAAATGTTATATGAGCCTTAAGTTATTCATGAATATTATATATAATATTTCATCTTATATGGTGTGTTGATTTGGCTTTTGTTGTGGTATAGGTGCGAAGCGTTTTCAACATATCCTCGTACATATGACCTGCTTCATCTTGATGGACTCTTCACTGCAGAAAGCCACAGGTGACATTCTCAGCTGATTTGCTCATGAATATGCTTTTAGAGCGATCTATCATTTTGGTATTTAGTTGCATAAATTTGTAACCTGATAGTGTACACTCAATATAACTGTAGTTAGTTGAATGATTAATGATGATGCTACAATTATAGTTAGTATAGTTTAGTTAGATAACTAACTATAGTTAGTGCAGCAGGCAATACAAGTGGCTGGTTAGTTATGCCCATGTGGGATTAGAGTTTGATATTTAACTAACCTGTTATATATAGTGTAAACGGGGAGATTCACCAATCATATGAATTAGTTCCTCATTTCTGATTCCAGAACCCTCCTCCTCTCAATTCCTCTGAACCTTCCTTCTCTTGCACTTTCCAAATTGCTTCCACACGCCACTTTTAACAATGTTCTCATGCAATAAATGGAAGAGAGGAAATACATGATTGCATGTTTGATTTGTCTTAAAAAATCTGTTTCTTGGACATTTTGATTGTCTTTTTTTATCACAAGATAAGTTAATTCAAACATGGGCTGATGGTTATAGTTGTCTTGGTATGTGGCAGATGTGAAATGAAGTATGTGTTGCTGGAAATGGACCGGATTCTAAGGCCAAATGGGTATGTAATCATTCGTGAGCACGGTTACTTTGTGGATAGCATTGAAGCCATTGGCAAGGGTATGAGATGGGAATGTCACAAAGAGAACTCTGAGAAAGGTGATGAGATGGTGAAGGTTTTGATATGTCAGAAGCAGCTTTGGTATGCATCCAATAATGGTTCAAGATGATGTTAGAGTAGTAGTGATGTGATACCTCCAAGGAGGGAAACAAATTCAAAGCTTTGGTATGCATCCAATGATTGATTCTAGTACAAATGGATGGTTAACTCCGATAATCCGGTTTTGTTCATTTATAGAGAGAGAATTTTCATACACTATAGGTATAATATAGATATATATATTCTTTATATGTGTTGAAATGTTTCTGATCCCCAAGGCCACCTTACTTTTCTCTAATAGTTTGTTTGTGTAATATCAAAGTGAATTCATGTTAAGGTGTGAACATTTCAAAGCCCCTAAGTATGTAATTTTCCCAAGTGCCAGTGCTACAACTTTGACATTTTATTTAACACTCGGGGAATGTTTTACACATAAATAGAAAATAGTACTTGTATCATTATTGAGCATGATAAAGTAATACTCATAATGTTATTGGTGCCCAATATATATGTACATATTCAATTTTCTGTTTTTTCCCATCATTTCATCCATAGATGCGAACAACGATATATTGATAGTCTCCATTGACATAACATGTTAAGTTCATTTGGAAAAAAAAAAAACACTTGAGTTATAATCAATCCTTCAATATATTTTGTTTTACATGATCAAATCCCTAAGCATAGGAGAAAATCTTATCAACAATAAAATAAAAATCTACACAGCATGAAATCATGTGAAGAGTAAAATCCATTAACATTAAACCTAACAAGAAGATTAATGAAATGATAACTAAATAGAATACGTGCCAGTGCTATATATTTGTTCAAAGGATGCCATATGCGAGCCAAGTGTGTTTGGTCATAAACTCATAATTTCTCACATATCCAAGCAAATACAATTGAGGCCTTGAACGTGGCATTGCATACAAATAAATAATAAAATATGATCACCCCTTATTTACTGGGCAGCTGATTCAGCTAAAGAATGCTTTTCCAAGATGGCAATTGTCTCTTCCTTTGCGCTGCACATTGCAAAATAAATAAATAAATAAATAATGCATATTGTAATTCCATATAAGCTGGTCCATATAACAGAATTCACCAGGAAAACAAAATTTAAAAGTAACCAAATATCTTAAACCACAGAAATGGGTAGTTTTGAAATTATCATTTTCACCTCACCATGTAAAAGTGAAAACAAAAAGTCTTGACAGTAAAATAATTATAGTCTTCTGTATGCATTTTGCAGCCTATTAAGTTCTCCCTAATTTGATATGAATTTAGTATCATTAGTTTTTATAGGGTTTTTCTTAAGTTAGTACTCCATAAAGACTCTTGTTTAAGAAATTGGGAAAAGGAAGTTTTGAATTGTCAATGTTTAAAAACATAAAAATTATACTTTTTTGGGTTAAAACTCATTACCAAGTCCGTTAAGGGTCTCTCGGTTATGTAAAACCTTTTATATCACAAACCACCTTTCTATCACACATAGTATTTGACCCTTAACATAGCACAAACAATTGGTGAAATACATAATCATATTATTTGAGCAATGCAGCTTAAAAGATTTAGATCAAACATATCTACCTTCCAGGTCTCAGTATCTTGTATTTGTGTGGTGTAGTGAGGTCCACAACTGTTGAACCTGCTCGACCTGATGGAAGCACACCACCATCATATACAAAAGCACAATGCTCCCAAAGATTCTCAAAATCTCTGATGCAAACACTACTTGGCTGTCCACTAAGGTTTGCACTTGTAAGTGCTAAGGCAGTTCCTGAACCGCGAGCAATGACTCTAATGAAATTGCTATCAGGCACTCTAACTCCTATACTATCAAATCCCGGGTTCAAAGATCGTTCAAGAACACTTGAATCGCCTGTAAAATATGAAGGCATACCATCACATATGTAGGATCTAGAGAACCGAATTTGATGTTTACATAATAAACGTTGACAGAACAAAATAAGGCTACAGCTTCAAACAAATTTTAATGCAGTGTTGAAGGGTATTCTGCAAATGTCCATAATTTTCATTTTAACTTACAAACCTCGACTTAATACAACTGTAACAGGCCCCGGAAGGAGGGAATCAAGCAGGCCATGTGGCAAGTGGTCAGTCACGGCAAAACGATATATGTCTGATACATCTCCAACACAGATAGCCAGAGGGCTTGTATGTTTTCGACCCTTGATCTCATAAATCCTATTAACTGCTTCCAACGAGCTACAATCATGCCCCAATACAAGGCAATAAGTAATTACCAATCATTCATAAATCTGTCTCCATTGCAGTGTAGTCTTTGCCGATGGACATATTATTATAAAAGAATGTGGTGAAGTGATACCAATAAGTGCAGTGATTATTTTCACATGCTTTGTTTAATAAGGGAGAAGTAATCAGATATGAAAAGAAGCAGCTCATACCAAGCATCACAAGCAAATCCATAGAGTGTGTCAGTGGGGACCGCAATAACCTTGCCAGCTCTCAACGCTTCAACAGCCTCAGGTGCGTAAGCATCTGTTGCAGGGCGAACTAAACCAGTTCCTGTCTTGTTATCCAAACCACAGGCCATGTTCTTTGGAAAAGCCCTTCTCAGCTTTCTACTACTGGGTTGCAAATGAGGTGAAAATGATGACTTGCGAGTCCCTGAAGATAATAAGAAAAAGTGTGACTATTCTCTGAAGACAAACAGAGAGAGAGAGAGAGTGAGAGTGAGAGGGAACTGACAGGGGAGAAAGAGAGGCAGTGCTGAGATTCTTGTCCGAATATGCATCCTATGTCAGCAGCTTCTTCTTCTGCCTCCACTCCATCAACGAAACCCTATGCGCAAATACTTAATACATAAAACGACTGTGTTTTGTGTATGTTGTGCTTTTTCTGACTTCAAATAAAAGGAAGGATCCAGAGACATCAAATATCTATCTGTTCGATCTAAATATTTTGGGAGAAGAGAAAACTGAGCTAAAGGGTTAGGGTTTGTCACCCTCAATCAAAATTTTGACCTCTACTGCTTCGCTGTTCTCCTCTTTACGCTGCCGGTGCGTCGCCCTCTGCTCTCTGCGTCGCTGTCGCCGCCGCCATCACGGCAGTAGGTTGGTGCGCTGCTCCTTCATCTTGTTGTTCTATTTCTCGCTTTTGCTACTTGTTCTTGCTTGAGTTTATTCGATGGATGGTTTGTGAATTCATATTCTGCATTTCTACGAGCTTTTTTTCTGATATAAGAGCTCAGTATAGCAGATGGATGTAGTAAATTTCATATTTATTATTATTAATGCACTAATACACTACTCTTTAAGTAATAGTTAACTCGACTTTGCCTCGCTGTGTACGCTCTGTATGGTAACAATTAACATGTGCCATCTTCCATGCTTTCTAGTTCTTCATAATCCCTTCAAACTCTTGTTTCCTTTGAAGTTGTTCTCCGATCTAAAATGATCAAATGGGCCTGCCTCTCCTTTGTGAAGTAGAGGTTGGTGTAGAGAATGTGAACTTTCATTACTGAAATGACCAAGTAAATCCTAAACCATGTAATAAGCTTGATAAGTAACGTGTACAGGTTGAGGTACGAATAGAATAAAAATAAGATCTGAAAGTTTCAAATTGGCCTCTAGTCATAACTTGTGTCCATAAGCACATACCTCAAGTACTTGCTTATGATCTATATCAATTTTGAATAAACTTTTTGAGGCATGGCAATGATAGCATTTATACATTTTTCTCAGTAATAATGGGCAATGACTGAAGAGAAAATTCCAGAAGTCTGGTTTTGCATAATGAGAAAGAAAGAAAGAAAACTCTGGGTGTGGACAGTGCAAAGAAACGTAAGAAGTTAAGACTGAAACCAAAAATGAATCCAAAAGTGGAGGAGAATTGAAAGTTAAAAAAGGAAAAGTATATTTAACCATAGTTTGTGAGAAACATAGGGAGTGAGGCATTGGGAAATATATTAGTATTTACTTTGTGTAGAGTCTGATTGTTCACTTCACTGTATTTCTAATATGTATTATTATTATTATTATTATTATTATTATTATTATTATTATTATTATATAACTGAAATGTTTGGGAATCAGGATTATTTGCTTCCTCTGTGGCGTTAAGGTTTTGGCAAAAATGATAGACTTGTTCTTGTCAGACCCCAACCAGAGCGATGAATCACATGACAGTGATTCTATAAAATGGAGAATCTCTTTGTTGAAGGAGCTGGAATCCGATATCTGGTCAGGGATGCTGTCTGGGGGTCGTGCGGAGGTTCGGCTATGGCTGTGCAGTAGCATCGCAGGTGTGATGTGCGTGGCTCCACGCGATCAGAGAGAGCTCTTTGGGAATTTGGTGAGAAGTCGAGGTCAGAAGTGTGGCCTTGCCTCCCATCTTTTGCATTTGATGTTCGACAAGTCCCCCAATAAAGGGGGTTCCCTTTTAGCTCACACAAGTCGCATGCTCCAGAAATTCTTCCAGGGTATGTGGACTTTTATATTCTCTTGTAAACGCTGTTGTGGCTGTGACATTTGAAGGATTCGTATTTATATATGTGTGAAGGATTAAAAGTACTCTTATATTCATATATTTGTTTGTTCTTATCTACGGTGCAGGCTGTTTGTGCCAATATCTTGCTGCTCCCCATGTCATGCTTATTAGGCTGCTGCTTCTTTTTGTTGATTTTCTACTATTGTGTTGAAATTTTTTATATATAATTGGTGCGATATTAATCACTTTAGATGTTACTTATTACAAAACATGTTCCTTTTGTGCATCTTGCGGGTGAAATGCAGGTAATCCTAATCGTGTATTGCAGTGGTTTTCATATTCTTCCGCGGGCAGTGGACTAGAGCAAGGGAAAGGTCTCAAGGCGTTGTCCCAGTTTGCATTTAAAAACAGGGATATTTGCTGGGAGGAGCTAGAGTGGAAGGGAAAGCATGGGCAGTCACCAGCCATGGTTGCCACCAAGCCACATTATTTCCTTGACTTGGATATCCAGCGAACTGTGGAAAATTTTATTCAGAATGTGCCTGAATTTTGGTCATCTGACGAGTTTGTTGAGTCGGTCAAAGATGGTGATATTTTTTTCATTGACAGGCCATTCTTTGTGCGTTATTTCATTAACTTAATGTATAAAGAGGATATAGGAGATGTATGGCAAGTTATAGATGAATTTCTCACAGAGCATCCCTTCTCTTCTTTGTGCCAGCACCTTCTTATTACTCTTGACGAGCAGGACCTGTGCTACTTTTTGGAATTGCTTCGTAAATCACTCAACCGCAAAGTGGAATTTCAACATTTTGATAATGTCACTGATTTGTTTGTGGTTGTACTTTTAAATTGTGGTGGTACTGGGTCTATTGACCTGATGCTACTGTTGAATGCTGTCATTACTCAGGGAAGGCAACTTCTACGCCTTTTACGGGATGAGGAGGATCCGGAGCTGCAAGCAAAAATCGGTGACACTGTGTCAAAAATATCTGCAATCTCAAGTAGTGGCAATAGCTTGACCCCAATCTTTAAGAATACATGCAAGATGACAACTGTTGAAGCAATAAAGTGTTTGGGACTTCAGTCTTGGGTTCTTTACTATAGATTGTCACAAGAATGCAAAACTCCTGAATCCTGGGAGTCTGTCTTTATGAATAATCAAATTGGTTTCCGCCTCTCGAACAAGAATGCATTGCTAGATCATGATGGACTGTTAAAAGAAGATTGTTCTGGTTTTGATCAGAGTCCTTCAGTTCGATTGAAACGTAATAAAAAACAAAAGGCCAAAAAGAAGAGGAGGAGGAAGTATGATAGTGATGATTGTAATGATGATGAGCTGCTGGATTTTGATTCTACAAGCCTGGAATTGGACTTTCTGCAAAATACTAGAAGCTGGCTACTTTCAACTGATGGATACACTTCGGCATGGAGTAGTGTACGTTCCTTAAATTTGAATAAACAAGCAATCGTCCGTAACCTAAGTTAAAACATTCTATTTGCATCAGTTGCAATGAGAAATCCAAAATTTCATCTGGGATATGCTTTCAGGCAATATAGATGTGTATCATTTAAGTGGGTTTTTCTGTCCCAACAATGTGTGATTAATTTTAACAATAGAACTTGAAGTGCTTAAGTCTATCTAAAAATCTCACCACAAATATATGAGCTCAACATAAAACAGGTCTGCTTCTTTGTCTTGATATACCGGTTGACTTGTGTAGGGGCAGAGAATCGCAAGATTGCTTTGCAATTGAAATTGTTCTTACCTGATATTTCATTATTAAAATCTCCTGAATATTTGGATACTTGGGTTGTCTTCTAGTTGTTGATATAGATCAATCAGTTTGTTCCATTTGAAATAACTTGGATTCTGAATCTCTGAATATTTATTTTATAAGTATAATACCTGTTTTTCTTATTAGGAGAGTTTTAAGCGATTGAACTGGAAAATATTTTGGTTTGAGACATGCTTAGTTCATGTATAATTTTTTTGGTTCTAGCTTTTGAATAATTTCAGATACATGAGTACATCCTGTAGAGCATTTAGAATAAGAAAATATGCAGTTTTTTGTAGTGATGATATAAACTAGTTATTCTGCTATACTGATTTTGTGACCACTAATTTTTCTAGGCAGATTTGCCGGAACACCTACATAGGCATTGCTTGTGTAGGTGGATGACATGGCTTTTAGAAAAATGAGGTGAAGTTGCTTCAGTGGACCACCGGGGTATTGTGCCATCATCATCATTATCATCATTATAAACTGTGGGCAAGGGTTAACTTGATCAGTTGTCTACTTGTGGTATTTTCACTCAGTTGATATCAAGCATGCCCTTCCGGTCCCCTTTTGTTTTTGTTTTGGGGCTGAAATTCGTAAGATACAAACTCAACTTTTTGTAGAATGGAAAGATCAGAATTCTTTTGATTAGAAAGCTTGCCTGAGAAATCTATCAAGATTATTAAACTCTGGGTTCTTTGGGAAGTTCATGAAGTGGCAAGACCTTGCTGAGTTTCCCCATCACAAATCACTGTAGCATCAACATTGCAAGGGTTTCATTCAGGGTGTGATGAGTGTATGCAGGCAAGTTCTAATTCCTGAGGTCTATTACTATTTTCAAAAGCTATATTTCATTATATGTGTATTTTATACATGCATACCACAACTTCTAGTCATTTGTGTTTGCAGATGCAAGAGAACGGATGCAAGCAAGACATTGTTAATGCACCTTGTGATAGCAAGTTTCTGTTCCCTTTTTGGTGTGAAGCAGACGATGGACTCAGAACCTTGATTGCTTGAACTAATTTCCTATTCAGAAAGCGACGACTAACTTTTTTGTTGAACGCATTACCAACTAATATCCCTTTGATTTATGATGTCTGCTTTTTAAGATAAATTAAATACTAAAGAGTAAAGAGTACCGTTATTGTATTGTGACTATTGACTTGTAAGATCAAAAGCTCTGTATATGATGTTAATTCGTAGTCTGCACTTTTGATGTATTACTAGCTGTAATCCGACCAACTCCAATTAGGTTGGCACTTAGGTCAGCACCTCAATCAAAACCACGTAAATCTTTTGGTTGTGTATGTCGCTTGCGTTGTATTGGTCCAATTTTCTAGACCAGCAAAGATTAATGCTTATATATAGTGCGATCTGAATGACGTGTGTAGTATGAGAGACTGAGGTTGCAAGTGTGTCAATGTTGGAAGAGAATATTGGTACCTTCTCCATGATGTGAATGTTCACTAAAAGTAGAGAACATAATTGGTTATTTCTCTTGTAAAAAATATAGGTATCAATATACTATCTTCTAATTTATTGCTGGAGCCGCAAGCACAGCAGTAGTAAAAAAAAAATTAGGAGAAAGTGGTAAAATATAATTATGAATTATGATAAATTTGAATAATTGAGGTGTATTTTTTTTCAATGGACTTTGAAGTCTAACTCAACAAAAATTAACAGGAGTTAGTAGAGTTTTTGTTAGTTTTGTAGCAAAATTAAAATTTAATATATAATTTTAAAAATAATTCACCTGATAATTGGTGCAAGTATAACCGATTACATTTAAATATAGATAATTCAATTACTTATAATTCTAAATGATTTGACCCATTGTGTGGGTGTTAATTACATATTGGTCATACAATAACCGGTCTACATATATGCTTGTTTAACAGTTTAAGGCTTCAAATATATATGATAGATGATGTTGATGTGACATGTGCGTGTGTTAATTGCTTTGCCACTTTTTAAGAATTTCTGCATCATGTCATTATGGAGGTTCTCATCATGCGCATGATGATATGTGTTGAGACATTAGTGTCCAATGTGGTGTTTTCTTTATTCCTTGCAGAAGCTCTTTATCATATCATGCCAATGCGCGCACTAAGGTATAATGGCACTTTCTGAAAGCCCCAACTCATGCAAACAGTAACACAAGTCAAGTTGCAAACCGTTTCTGCTGATCATGTTGCTCACATGCTTAATTTATCTGTGACAACATTAGTGTCCAAACAATTTTGCTAAACTAAAAGCTCCATATTTGAAATTGTGTTTCTATAAATAGACGTCCGTTTGGGTAACTAGTGTATTCATAGTTTCATACCACTTATACGCAGCTACTCCTATTTGTTTCTTCTATCTCCCTTACCTCAACACACATGGATGAAAAAGCTAAGTCCTCAGATCATGTTGCTGTCACCATTGACCAGCACAATAACCATCCGAAAACCCCTTCCTCTTCCTCCGTGGACAACAAGCCCCCCAAACAACAACCCTTGAGGGTCAAAACCCTTAATCGGCTCAGCTTCTCGAAGCCCAAATCCAGAATCCTCGAGTACAATAACTACTATCCCCACCACCATCTCGGCAGAAAGCTATCAAGCATTTCGCAGGAGAACAACAACGACAATAATAATGAGGACGTGGACGAAGATGAAGAGGAAGAGGAGGAGTGGTGGGACGAAGAAGAAGAGATCGAGGAGGAGGGTGAGGGAGAGAGGAATAAGTTGCAGGAGAGGAGGAGGAGGAAGAAGGTGAGGTGGAGGGTAGTGGTGGAGTGGGTGGTGTTCCTGAGCATAGCAACATGCTTGGTGTGTTCGCTGGCAATAACGAGGATAAAGAAGATGCACATGGTGGGTTTGGAGATATGGAAGTGGTGCTTGATGGTGATGGTGACATTCAGCGGGAGGTTGGTGTCGGGGTGGGTGGTGGGGGTGACGGTGTTCGTGATAGAGAGGAACTTCATGCTGAGAGAGAAGGTGCTGTACTTCATATACGGGCTGAGGAAGAGCATAAGGAACTGCATGTGGCTAGGGCTGGTGCTTCTTTCATACTGGAGCGTGGTGTTCGACGACGTGCAGAAGAAGAACCACATGTTCCTGAACAAGGTGTTTCAGGGACTGGTGGCAGTGCTGGTTGGGGCCATCATATGGCTCGTCAAGATTGTTCTGGTGAAGATGCTGGCATCCTCTTTTCATGTGGCCACCTACTTCGACAGGATGAAGGAGAGCGTCTTCCATCACTACATCCTCGACACTCTCTCAGGTCCGCCCATGGAGGACGCGGAGGAGATACTGCAGCAGCACCGCCTGCTCACGGGAGGCGGATCAAAGTCGATGCCTGCCAGGAGTAGGTTGAATAAGCTGAAGGAGAAGCAGGAGAGGTTCGGGGGTTCCAGGAGGATTGACATGGAGAAGCTGAGGGAGCTGAGCATGGAGAGCACTGCATCCGCCTGGTCGATGATTTCACCACCGCCGAGTCTGAGATCAACAGTGAATGGGAAGCTAGAAATTGCGCTCAGCGGATTTTCAACAACGTCGCCAAACCTGCTGCCAAGTAATAAGCTCATCATGCCATTTCTTCTTCTTTATTGCTTCTTCCATCTCAACCTCCCCAAACAACTAATTCATCACTAACCTCATCAATCTACGTATGTTAAACCTATTACATGCTAAAAACTACGTAACACAAGATAAATATACACCTCAATGCTCTATTTTTATAAACGCCAATCCTAGGGGAAAAAATAAATTTATTTTAACCATAATAAATCAATAATAAATAAAACAATTTTA
>NC_029794.2:222328-222668 GCF_000816755.2 Arachis ipaensis | reverse complement strand
TAAAAATATTATATAATTTAATATATTTAATTAATCTATTTAATATAATATATCAGCATTTTAATTATTATGATTTTTTGTCGTCTTTATACACATACATTTTCTATATAAATAATCTTCCTTCGACCACATTAGTAAAGTTCAAATAAATGATGATCTCATAAATGCTTTTCCTTCCAATGCAGCATTAATATGCTTCTTCAGTTCATAGTTGACAATTAATTTGTGAAGATTACATACATTCAGTACTCTCAAACTACTACTACTTTGATATTGATTATTAATTTGTCAATGGAATTATCGTGCAACTTAGCCTACTACTCCTGGGAGAACTAAATAT
>NC_029794.2:216550-222272 GCF_000816755.2 Arachis ipaensis | reverse complement strand
TATGCTTATTTATTTATTTTCATATTATTATTATTCAATTGCCTTGAGAAAATGCTAGGCATTTAGGGTTTTTGCCTTGGTCAACATTACCCCTCATTTTATTTTATCTAAAAAGTGGTCGTCTTTTACCATTTTTCAAAAGTTTTATTTTTAGGCTATCAAATTATTTAAATAAATAAAAAATGCTATGTGATCATAAAAAATTAGTTACTATTTATATATGTATTTGTTAACTCATTTTTTATACATATTTGTATTTTATATTTTATATCAATAATTAATTTAATAGTTAATTTTTGTGTGTGTACATAATATGATTGTAGATAAATATTAAAAAAACAAAAGTTAATTGAACACTTAAAATAATTCAAATGTAAAGTATTATATAAGAGTATATATTAAATTAAGAAGCTACGACAAAATTCTATAATAATGATAAAATAAGTGTTGATCCAACAATATATTGATGTAGTTATTCAAAATAAATATTTCTTCTCATATAACATTAAAATTACTTGAAAAATATAATCTTATATAGAAGGTTAAAGTCATTTCTTCTTAACATGTCAATAAGAAATGATATATTAATCAACAAATAGTACAAGTATATATAAAGTAAAGATTCAATCATATGAATATGAATATAAATAAACAGTAAAAGAGAAATATTACAACGTCAGTAAAATTTATTATTTTTTACTAACCGATTTTGTTAGAGAATCAATTAGAAGTATAATCAATTAGAGCTAACTGATTCTAAAATAGGAAGTTTGTTATAAAAAAGAAAAAACAATCACACTACTCCTAATTTTCGAATTTTAAAACTAAAAATACAAAAAATTGACTTGAGTTCACTCGTGATGTAGTTGGTTTTTTAGATTTTTTTTTAACTAACAGTTAATCATTAATATTTAAAAATATGGACTAAAAGTATACTATTAGATTATTAGATTAAAAAAATTAGATTAATAGTTTACTTCTCCTTAAACTTTTCTCATAAAAAAATATTTATTCCTATTTATTTTAATCGGCCAATTAAGTGGAAAATGATATTTATACACTTAAAAGGGTACATTTCAATTAGACACCACTTTTACATCAAAGTAATTGTAGATTTTACTTAATTTTTACTTGTCTATATACATTTATAATCTTAAAATCTAAAAAGTAGGTAAAATTTAAGTATGGTAGATAAATATGATGGGGGAAGAGAGCTGAAGCTTGGGGAAAACGTGGTGAAATTCAGTAGGTGGTGTGTGATATGAGGACAAGACTAAAAGTGTAGGGTGGAACTAGTTGTGCTAGCCAGACTGTGATGAGGCTCACCTCACATCACATGTGAGAAAAGGGTGAATTGCTCTTGCTATTGCCTCTTTATTGGAGCACAATCATAGAGAACCAACCTTCTTGGTGGCTTCAAAGTTTAATTTACTGGTTACTCCTGTGGTCCTTATTTTTTATTTTGTCGTATAATCCCCTGAAATCTTATTAGGTATCTACTCAAATGAAGATGTTAAAAACATCTTCTTATGTTTAACATCTTCTTATAAAGAGTATCGAGGAAGATAATACTTTTGTAACATATCAAAATCAAACCCTTCAATTCATCATCTAATGGTAGAAAAGATACATCTTCACATAAAGACAATTGTAACATCTTCATAGTAGTATCCACCATCTTATTAACCCCAGAAATTGACAGCATAGGCGTAGTGCTCTGTCACCTTCATTCCATACTCTGATCTAATCCACAATTTTGCACTAACATTATCTTATATAGTGTGTATATATATAAAAGCCCACTATGAATATATGAATATGATCCATGTCAACGGACCTAAATCCACATGGTTCCAGCAGACAGCATCAACCCTTGACTTCTTCCAATCTTTTTTCTTTTTAATCCTTAGTGCGCTGAACCACTTTAATTTGCATATGATCCATCACTAGTCCTAGTTCGCTCCAAATGACATGACAAGATATCCTAATATCATCATGTTGACTTTTGTGCCTAATTCAACAAATAATTCCAGTCCAACGTGTTCTTTCTATATAAGCATTATAATCCATCCATCAAAGGGGCCAGGGATTTACTTGATCTCTGTATTTGCACTACGTATCGTGGGATCCCAACATGTTATTAGCTGCATGCTATGGATGTAACTATTATATATACACGATGAGATGTGATTGGTCTTCATAATTTATTGAAGGTACATTGAAGAGGAGGATTTGATGAGATTTCTGAAGAGGGTTGAGATACATACTATATTCCCTCTCTTCGAAGGTGCCCTTGAAACAGGGAAGATCAGCAGATCATCATTTAGAAATTGGGTGGTAAGAATTAGAAGCGTGTTGTTATTAATTATCATAAATAATAAATTAAGTTGATAATGAAGAATAGTACGTATGTATATATAATTAATAATGTTCAGATTCGAGCATACTACGAACGAAAGGCACTAGCACAATCACTGAATGATACAAAAACAGCAGTGCAGCAGCTTCACAAACTAGCAAGCGCGATAGTTAGTGTGATAATAATCATTGTGATCCTTTTGGTGATGGGAGTGGCTACGCTCAAGATCATATTCTTCTGCATGACGCAAATCGTGTTGATTGGGGTTGCCTTCCAAGGTACCTGCAAGACCGTCTTGGAGGCCATCATCTTCGTCTTTGTCATGCATCCTTTCGACATTGGAGACCGCTGCGTCATTGATGGTGTTCATGTATATGTCGTAATCATCGTCATTTCATTATTATTCTTCTACTATATATATATACTTACTATATGTATGTGCATGCAGATGATTGTGGAAGAGATGAATATCTTGTCAACAGTGTTTCTCAGATACGACAACGAGAAAATATACTACCCTAATGCAGTTCTGCTGAATAAGCCAATCAGCAATTTCTACAGGAGTCCGGAGATGTGGGACTCAATTGATTTCACCATTGATGCTTCTACTCCCATGGAGACTATCATTGCACTCAAGAAATCAATACAAATGTACGTATCTCAATGTATGTTATTCCTTCTATCTTAATAATCACATTATCATTGCTAATTAATTTGTGGTGTTACAGTTACATTGAGAGCAAGCCAAAGTATTGGAATCCAAAGCACAGTGTGATAGCAAAAGAAATACAGAATGTGGACAAGCTGAAGCTGTGCTTGTGTGTGCAACACACAATCAATCATCAGAACTATGGCGAAAGGAGCATTAGGATCACTGAGCTCCTCTTGGAACTCAAAAAGATCTTTGAGATCCATGCTGTCAAGTACAATCTCCTCCCTCAGGAGATCCACATTACCCAGATGAACATGGAAAATAATGGCAGACTTGTCTTTCAATCATGATCTGATGAGATCGGACATACCATACCAACTTCCGTCTCTTTTCGTTTCATTAGTATTTCTTGCTCTAAATCTTGCAAATTATGTTCCTTTCAAACTCCATAAAATCTTGTGTGCTTCACTTCATGTTATGGTATTAACTCATCATTAAAATGGTACTTTGTACATTGTTTATTATTATTAGTAGTTCATCAATACAACTCGCTTATCTTATCTTATAGGAAACATTTCAAGTGCATCGGGAGTACCAGTGCACCAGTTGTTTTAACCGTTGATCTGAATTATAAAAAATATATATAATATATATTAATTGAAATCAACAGTTAAAACAACTGGTGCACCGGTACTCTCCGGTGCACTTGAAATGTTTCCTATCTTATATATACTACTGTATTGTGCTCTCTTTCCGTACTTTGATACATGTATGCATTGAACCTGCTATTAGCGGGAGAAAAAAACTAGAATTAACACATGCAAGTACTACTTGTTAAGTGTATGGATGTAAGTACAAGTGATAAAGGTTAGTTAGGCCTAGTTAAGCATTGGTTAGCTCTCTAGTTAGTTTCTAATTCTGTTACTCTGTTAGAGATATTTTCCATCTATAATTTAAGTCTGTTAGCTCCCAACTATATATAGTAGTGCTTGTGCTACTGCTCACTCACTTGTATTCTCATTACTTCTCAATGCATATTCAATTTCTGTTTCAATACTCTTCTTTCTCTGTTTTCATCAGTATTGTTCATTACAAGATGGTATCAAGAGCCAGTCTTGGTGAATCTCTTTGAATTTTTTTCGTTCTTGTTCATTCTTTAAGCTTTTTCTTCTCTGCCACAATCATGGCAATCATCGTTGCTGGGTCTCAATCGACCAAGCCTGCTCCCGTCCGATTTCTGAGAAACTTGAAAATAGTAACTTCAACACATGGCGTCACATGGTGTGATTCAGACACTGGGAATGGAGCCTCAGTCAACCATCGTCCAATTTGTTAATATAGAAATTAGTCTGAGTGATATTGTAATTATCAAGAAAATTTATTAGTTAACTAGAATTGGTTAGTTTTTTAATGGAAAGAACAAGACTTTTCATACAAAGTATACTTTGGATCCTCAATTCTAATCATCATAACAAACATTCTGGATCCATTCTTTCTTGGTGGTTCAAGAATTAAAAGTTTCAAATTAAATTAAAGATTATTAGTAATGACTGGAGGTACGTAAATTTATTGTGCAAACCTAAAAAATATTAGTAATTTTTAAATTGTTTTTATTTATAAAAATTAAATGAAGGATATATTAGTGATTAATGTAGTACATAAACATGTTTTGAAAAGAAATTATTAACAAAAGGACTAATCAATCTCACGAAAATAAATATTAGGGGTTGAAATTGATTTTTTTATTAGGGCCTCGTAGTCCTTCTAAACAATTATCAGAAGCTCAGGATAGGTTTTCACTCTACTATCTATGATAAGAAAAATATGTCATTGAATTCCTTGAACGATGGGCCATGATGATTGCCAACCATATGCCAACTCTAATTATGAGTTCAGCTAAGCTTAAAAGCTCTTCATATTCAAGACTTTGTGAGAATCCTAAATTGTACAAGTTCATTGTGGGTGAACTACAATACTTGACAACTACAAGATCTAATCTTATGTTGTGAATAGAGTTTAACAATTTATGCATAATCCAACTGAATTGCATTGGAAATCAGTGAAGAGGATACTCAGATTCTTCATATGTACAGTGAGTTAAGCGGTGATTTTTAACAAATGTATTGACTATTGAATTCTTGCAACTGCTGATGTAGATTGGACTAGAGACATTGATGATCACAAGTAGGAGTTTAACAGAAGCTGAATATCGTGTTCTCTGCTCAGCACAAACAGAGATCATGTTCATCCAATAGCTACAAGAAGAGCTGAAGATATATTAACAAGTGCCACTTAACTAGCTATTATGACAACCAAAAGGTTTGTCTCTTTGCTGCAAATTTAGTTCTATATAGTAGATGTCATGTAAGCATTTGGAATTGAATTTGCATTTCTCAAGGGACTTAGTAACTCAGGGAAAGCTTCAAAGCTATTCATTGTGCATATCCCCTCACAAGATCAAATAGCAGATACAGTAATTAAGCTTTTTATCACAAAGTTTGTTTGACAAATTTAACATCGAACTTACAGTGTGTGATAACTCCCACTTAAATTTGAAAGGGAGTAGGATTGTTAAGGGTATAAACGTAATTGCAAGTGATAAAGGTTAGTTAGACCTAGTTAAGCATTTGTTAGCTTTCTAGTTAGTTTCTAATTCTGTTAGTCTGTTAAAACACACATTACTTTACATACTTTTAATATATAATATATTT
>NC_029794.2:214797-216463 GCF_000816755.2 Arachis ipaensis | reverse complement strand
CTTTTTTCTTTCTTGGGGGAAGGGACAGTGGGAGGGGGTGGTGGGCAGTGGGCTTATATGAAGTTATAAACGGGCTGAACCCAAGTCCCCAGTGCATTTGTCTTTTTACTTTTCTACTGAAACGTGCATAAGTTTAATTTAGTTTTCACGGTTATTATAAATAAAGAGCAAAATCCAAAAAACATAGCCATTTAATTTTAGGCAGAACCCCGAAGCTAGTAAACTACTCTTAGCTGTGATGTATGCTGTAAGGCTGTAGGAAGAAGTGAAGAACCCAATGCCCCAGATAAGCGACGAATAAAGTATAAACCACTGCGCCTGCAACGCTTTCCTTCCTTCAAACTTCAATTTCTTGGTAATGGCTACTACCTCTTCCTTCCTTCCTTCAGTTGATGCTATGGCTACCTAAGACACTTTGGAAATATAAGGTTTTGGTTATATTGCTACTCTCTAATATGTCTCCTCATAATTACTGCCAATCATTACCCATTTCCCGAGTTATTCAGTTATGTCGTTATGCTGTTTGATCAATGACCTAAGTGGCTTTTTGTAAGGATCCATTCCTTAATTGCAAATTACAAAAATAACATCTGTATTCATAGACTCTTATTTATTTTTCCAATTCCAACTTATGGTCTAGGCTTAGTAATTTCTTACGTTGCCTCTGTTCTCAGCTCCAAATGATTATCAAAGGATTGTTTAGAAGATATAAGAGATGGAACCCTGTTCATCCAACTTATGGTGCCTTTTGGGGAATGGGAGTGGGTGTTGGTTGTGGAGTCGGATGGGGTCCGGGGTTCGGCCCTGAAGTGATAGGCTATGTTGGATCTGGTTGTGGCATTGGATTCAATGTAGGCTTCACTCTCGCTGGCTTTGGTATTGGCCTTCCTGCAAACTTTATCTTTGAAGCTCCTTATAATGGTAAAACCTTTGTCAATATGTTCAACCATTGCTTTTTTTTCTCAAATTGCAACTTCATGCATGAGTTGTCTAAAGAGTTATAATTTTGCTGTATGCACTTGTGTATCATCATTTTCTCAGTTAGTTGATGCAAATAAACTGTAGTCTTAGACTCATGTACAGAAAACTTGAACTTCTTTTTAATGCAGTTATCATGGCAACAAGAAATTCAGCATTAGAGATAGCACGATCTAAGGGTTTTAATGCACCATGCAATGGCTGGACTATAAACTTATCTTGTGTCTTTGACCTCCAAAGGGAAGCTAGTGACAAATTACGTCACTTTAGGGAAAGGCGTTTATCAGTCAAGGGATTTGATTTCTTGAGCATGAAAAATGACTTATCATTGCTTGCTACATCTGCCTGTAACAGTATGCGCACATTCCATGACCAGCTTTCTTCTCGTAGGGGTATCACGTTGCCTCTAGTTAATTAGTTCATTTCTTGTCTTGATTGTTCATTTATTTGTCCTCCTTTTGGAACTTTGGTCATATGCATTGATGTTACATGTTAGTTATGCCTTTCTTTCATTGCTCATTTTTCTTACTTCCATTTTTCATGGACTTATAAATCTCTCCACTTCCTGGATGCTAGCTGGAGTGACTTTGAATTGCAATTTCAGATTTTATACATCAGAATTTATGGTTTCACACTTTGTCTTATGTAGAAGATTCTGTTGGAATTTTGCTGCAATATTGTAATTTAG
>NC_029794.2:201940-213625 GCF_000816755.2 Arachis ipaensis | reverse complement strand
TAGTATAACTTGGAGAATTTCTGTCATATGATGTGGTCTTAACTCTTCAAGTGTCTGGTTTGAAGGGAAGTTGTATATTTTTGTGGATTTACAAGAAGCGTCTGCATATGATCCTTTCATCTCTTTGCCCCTGAACCTTAAATGTGTAATTTCAGTAGTTGCTGTTGGCTAAAGAGAGTTAACTTGAACCAATTGCGTATGTTATTTGCAGGCAAAGATTGATTGGTTCGAGTTCCACAACTCTCAGCATGGTGGTTACAACTTTGATGGATCATTTCAATTTTTTTTTTTAACTTAATAGCAGGAAAACCAAATGTCTTATTTTGAGGTATATTATTATGTTTACTGTCTTGTTTGACAAACTCAAGTTGTATATTTAATATTGTTGTCAAATATATTTCTTATAGAAGGCTATGATCCTAAATTTTCAACCAACATATCCAGAAGGGTAAAGGGACTAGCATTCGTTTCCAACTTTCCATCAAGACTAAATGATATAAGGTTAAATTTATCAAGTCGGATGTCGACCCAGTATATACTTACTATACCTTGAGTAAGAAGTAAACAGTGGGGTTCCCCGTTCCCCCCAACCCAAAATATGATTCAAACTTGGACAAATTGAAGAATAAACAAGAATGTTATGCATTAACCAAATGGATTTTATATTTGCCAAGGCATAGGTGGGTGTGGTAGATTAGCCTATCTGAAACTTACTTTCAAGACAACTGAAGGAGATGGCCTCATTCCCACTCTCGTCTAAGTGGAATCAGTTAGGATTTAGCAGTATGCTGCATTTGATATCCCAAGTCCACATTAGCAATTATTCTTTAAAGGATATTTCATATTTGACAATTAGTAGGATGAGGGGAGGTGAAACTTTTTTATATGAATAAAAAGAAATTAAATTATCTTTTTATTTATTTATTTCTGTAAAAAAAAAAAAAAAAAACTGAATTTTCATTTTAAAGATTTTTCGTGTAAATACTAAATACGTGTGTCCGTATATGAGATTGATATATGTATAAAGAAATGAAGTCTGAATGAAAGAAAATTAATATTTTATGTTCAATAATAGTTAATATTTTATGTTCCATAATCAAGTTTTGTTTGTAGTGATTAAAATGCTCATAATATAGCGATTATGTTGTGAATGGTTTTTATTGGGAGGCGAGGATTCCAAAAGCAACATCAGGCGAACGCAATCGGTCAAGGAAGAGCAAACAACATCTCTCGGAGCCTGAGCCTGAGCCTGAGCCTGAGCCCAGCCATGAGCCTCTTTGGTCTCGGCAGGTGAGTCATGCCTCTTCCCAACTACTTCCGGTTCATATTTCTCACGTTTCCTTCCCCTGTTCCCCCTTCTCATCTTTTCGAATCTATGGATTATTATTCATCTATGATCTGATCTGTTCTAGTTATCACCTCCTTTTCAAACTTTTACCATTGATCTTCTCTCTGTCTCTCGGATCCTCTTGTCTTCCATTCTCTCTCTCTCTCTCTCTCTCTCTCTCTCTCTCTCTCTCTCCATCCTCTCTCTCTTCTCCTTCCGCTCTCTCTCTCTCTCTCTCTCTCTCTCTCTCTCTCTCTCTCAATCCACTCTCATCTCATCTGACAACCCAATTTCGCAACGCAATCCAATTCCACCTGCAATTTCTATTCTTCCTCTTTAAATGTTACTGCTTTCTAAGGATTTCTTTGTCGTTTCGGATTAAGCTGGAATTGTTAACTTGTAAGTTGTAAGCATGAATAGTTAGTTAGTTAGTTATAACTTACAAGATGCCAATCAATATTTCTATTAATTCAATCTAGGTTTATTCTCCTCGATGTTTTACTCATATATTATTCGATCTAACAAATTGCAACAGAAACCAGAGAACATTCCGCCCCAAGAAAAGTGCACCTTCTGGGAGTAAGGTTGGTCCCTTATGTTGAAGCAGTAATATCTCCTCTTTTTCTTTAGAACTGTTTCGGAACTGGATGATGCTGACTCTGATCAAAATTGAAATGCATATTTCTTAGGTCGTTAGGACACAATTTATGAATTATGATTCTTCTCTTTCTTTGTATCACAGGGAGCACAGCTTAGACAGCACATTGATGCTACACTAGGTAGTGGAAATCTGAGGGAAGCAGTAAAGCTACCACCTGGGGAGGATTTAAATGAGTGGCTTGCTGTTAACAGTAACTATCGTTCTCTCTCTGTTGCACCGTTTGGCGCAGTATATTTATTTTGCAGTTTCCTATTGCCTATCATTGGTTCCTTGTTTTCCTGATTTACCTCTCATACTATTCTGAAATACGTCACATTGCAGCCGTTGATTTCTTCAACCAGGTCAATCTTCTTTATGGCACCCTCACAGAGTTTTGCACTCCTGAGAATTGTCGAACAATGTCTGCTGGTCCCAAGTATGTTATAGCTAACTGACTGCTCATTCAACTAACGTGGTTGTGTAAAATGCAAAATTAAGATTAGAATATTGGATTTGTTATGAGCTTAGATCACGTCTTAAAATTGAGAATTTGAGTATCACATTTTAAAGATTTTTCGTGTAAATACTAAATACGTGTGTCCGTATATGAGATTGATATATGTATAAAGAAATGAAGTCTGAATGAAAGAAAATTAATATTTTATGTTCAATAATAGTTAATATTTTATGTTCCATAATCAAGTTTTGTTTGTAGTGATTAAAATGCTCATAATATAGCGATTATGTTGTGAATGGTTTTTATTGGGAGGCGAGGATTCCAAAAGCAACATCAGGCGAACGCAATCGGTCAAGGAAGAGCAAACAACATCTCTCGGAGCCTGAGCCTGAGCCTGAGCCTGAGCCCAGCCATGAGCCTCTTTGGTCTCGGCAGGTGAGTCATGCCTCTTCCCAACTACTTCCGGTTCATATTTCTCACGTTTCCTTCCCCTGTTCCCCCTTCTCATCTTTTCGAATCTATGGATTATTATTCATCTATGATCTGATCTGTTCTAGTTATCACCTCCTTTTCAAACTTTTACCATTGATCTTCTCTCTGTCTCTCGGATCCTCTTGTCTTCCATTCTCTCTCTCTCTCTCTCTCTCTCTCTCTCTCTCTCTCTCTCAATCCACTCTCATCTCATCTGACAACCCAATTTCGCAACGCAATCCAATTCCACCTGCAATTTCTATTCTTCCTCTTTAAATGTTACTGCTTTCTAAGGATTTCTTTGTCGTTTCGGATTAAGCTGGAATTGTTAACTTGTAAGTTGTAAGCATGAATAGTTAGTTAGTTAGTTATAACTTACAAGATGCCAATCAATATTTCTATTAATTCAATCTAGGTTTATTCTCCTCGATGTTTTACTCATATATTATTCGATCTAACAAATTGCAACAGAAACCAGAGAACATTCCGCCCCAAGAAAAGTGCACCTTCTGGGAGTAAGGTTGGTCCCTTATGTTGAAGCAGTAATATCTCCTCTTTTTCTTTAGAACTGTTTCGGAACTGGATGATGCTGACTCTGATCAAAATTGAAATGCATATTTCTTAGGTCGTTAGGACACAATTTATGAATTATGATTCTTCTCTTTCTTTGTATCACAGGGAGCACAGCTTAGACAGCACATTGATGCTACACTAGGTAGTGGAAATCTGAGGGAAGCAGTAAAGCTACCACCTGGGGAGGATTTAAATGAGTGGCTTGCTGTTAACAGTAACTATCGTTCTCTCTCTGTTGCACCGTTTGGCGCAGTATATTTATTTTGCAGTTTCCTATTGCCTATCATTGGTTCCTTGTTTTCCTGATTTACCTCTCATACTATTCTGAAATACGTCACATTGCAGCCGTTGATTTCTTCAACCAGGTCAATCTTCTTTATGGCACCCTCACAGAGTTTTGCACTCCTGAGAATTGTCGAACAATGTCTGCTGGTCCCAAGTATGTTATAGCTAACTGACTGCTCATTCAACTAACGTGGTTGTGTAAAATGCAAAATTAAGATTAGAATATTGGATTTGTTATGAGCTTAGATCACGTCTTAAAATTGAGAATTTGAGTATCACTTTCTTACCACTATTGAGGTTTCCATTCCTTGCTGTATGCTTCTAATCCTAATAATAAGTTTCTGGGTGAAAAATCAGCCAATAGTAATTTTTTTTCTATATTTCTCATACCTTTTCATTATGTATTGTTATTCTTATTCATGCCAACTGCGGTTTAAGAATCTACCCAATATTTAATAAATTGAAATCAACATAACTAGTTAAGTAAACATAGACATGATTTTAGGAACTGAGCTGGAAATGTATGATCCTATATCCCTGTGCTCCTCATTGCAGCTGAACAGGCTAATTAGGCACGTTTTGTCTTCCATTGCTCAAGATTTTAGTGCTCGTCGGCTTTTTTTCCCTACTTTAGAGCAATATAATTTTTCAACTATATTCCGTCATGCAGAGGAGTTTACCATCCGTGAATTTTGGGCTTAGATTTGATCTTTATTGGGTTATATCAATTTTTTGCATTTACAAGTACTTTTCGTATAATTAATCAGCATCATTCCATTAATGCTAATGGCAATTCTCGCAACTTGTATTCATTCTGTAATCATATGTTTAGTTCTCATGTTGCGCTGTTACATGAAAACTCCAGGTATGAGTATAGATGGGCAGATGGTGTACAAATCAAGAAACCTATTGAAGTTTCTGCTCCAAAATATGTAGAATATCTAATGGACTGGATTGAAGGACAGCTTGATGACGAGTCCATATTCCCCCAGAAGCTTGGTAAATATTTATTTTCTTTCCAACAGATTCTTAGGTTCTCATAATCAATATTTATTTATTTTCATTTCATGTGTTGTAATAACCCATGGATTCATGTAGGTGCACCATTTCCTCCCAACTTCAAGGATGTTGTGAAGACAATATTCAAGCGACTGTTCCGAGTATATGCTCACATATACCATTCTCACTTTCAGAAAATTGTGAGCCTCAAGGAAGAGGCCCACCTAAACACTTGCTTCAAGCATTTTATACTGTTTACCTGTGTAAGTCTCTTATATGTTGAGATATTTCTTTGGCTGGCCTTTCATTTGATCACAGGTGTGAACTGCCGAGCATTTTATTTATTTATTTATTTTTTATTTTTTACTGCAGTAGCCATCTTGATAGTATTAATAGAGTTAATCAGCAAATTGATATGATAATATTATTAATGTTCATCAGCTAGTTGTTATTGGTTTATCGTCATCTGGTTTAGAAACTGTTTCTAATTGTTAACATCACAAGGTTATTAAGGGTATTTTTTTTCCTTGGCAGGAATTTGGTTTGATTGACAAGAAGGAGCTGGCTCCCCTTCAAGAGCTCATAGAATCCATTGTCGTACCATACTAGATATGTGAAGAGGGTTGAACCGCATCTTGATAAATCATTACTGAGAAACATAACTTAATGATTACTTGTATTTTTGTGTTAGATATGTTCTAGCAGAGATACAGCAGGTCTAGTTTATCCTTCACTGCCACAAAACATGAAATAGGCAATGGATTATGCATACTACTGATTGTATGTTTCTTACCGAAATATTGTTAGTACTTTGATCTTGCAAGGCTTGTTGCCGGAATAAATCTCATTGCTAACATAGCAATACGTAATGTGTATGAATTTATGGATTTGAAAAATAAGAAATCACAATAATAACTAGAACAATGCTGTAATTTCTCTGATTTATTTATTGGTGTAATTTTCTGTTTTGTTTTTGCCCTCTGAAATCAGAATTGTTTTAGGAATGTGTAAAATATTACAATTACAATATAGGAACTACAAGAATTTTGGGGGAGCTAGAAGAGTGTCTTCAGATGAGGGGAAGATTACGCACATTATATGTAATATGGGTATGTGTCGCAAATTATCTGTGACAAATTTCTAGTTTTCACTATTCAATTAATCTTAATGTATTCTAAAATTGGTTGATGAAGGAAAGAATAAAGTATGTTAAGGAACTGCCTTTTACTGTGTATGATTGAGGGAACTCCTTACAATTATACAACAATTGTATGGAAGAGAAAAGAATAATTTGCTTGCTCATTTTATTACATTTGATTTCGAGAAACCATTTCATCATACAAGTGGACTTGTTTTTACTTAGATATATATCCTACAAGAAACTAGCTAGCGTGTCGGCTGTGGAGAAAGCAAAAATGGAAGAAAATTAAAAATTCATGGTTAATTATGTAGACTCTCACTTTCAATTTCACTTTCACCCTAAAATTGAGTTCCATCTGTTAGCATGATCGTTCTTCTCATATCTTGAAGCTGCAAAGGCAAGGGATACTGCATACTAGAGTTGCAACAAAGAACTGAACATTCGCAAGAAACTCAGTCATAAAGAACTAAGGCGGTCATCCCTTGAAGTGTTATGGCGATGGCACTGTGCAGAGATCAAGCGGGAAGCTTGTCGGGAAGAGGGCCACACCCCAGCAATGGAGGATAGGATGCAGAGGCCTATGAGGATTGAGGAAGGCTGGGGTGAGATGGTAATGTTCTCCCAAGAAGCAGAGTAACAAGGGAAGAAAGGGAGGGTGGCTGTGCAAACTGGGAAACAAGAAATTGTGTTGTGTATGTTCAGCTAATATTCATGAATAGCACAAGTGAATTTACGTGCATGGCCCCGTCTTTCGTTTGTATAATTGGCAGCTTCGGCCATTGAGTTTGGATCTCTCAACAGCTCATTTGATAATTGATAGTATATGTGTATTATTATTATTATTTTTTTAAGTAATACTGGTTTTCTTATAAGAAGGCAAGGAGCTGTTGTGTCAATTTCATTAAGCAAGGTTTAATCAAGATATACCAATAGTTGAAAAGAGACTACTTTAAAACAAAAGGGTAAATAACTCTATAAATAAACAGATTGCCATTGATCATCAATAAAAAGAGTAGGTGGAGTCACGTGCTGGCTTCTGCATTGCGGTAGCTGTGTTGGGCGAGAAAGAGCGATTCAGCTGCATGTGTTGGGTCGTTGAAAAATATGTGGCGTGACATGACGAGAAAACAATATAATATAATGTACGTACAAGTTAGACTAGTAATAGTAGAGGTTGGTGTTTGACTACTTGAGCAACTTAGTCCCAGTTCTGAGCAAGGATCCAAGGCCGGCTACTGGCTCTTGTTCTTAATTATCTATAAAAGCATTGATTCAGCAGGGAGTGATGCTTGTATTGTGATAGTAAAAAATGGGGAAGAGCAAGGTGCTAGTGGTAGGGGGAACAGGGTACATTGGGAGGAGAATAGTGAGGGCAAGCCTGGCAGAGGGGCACGAGACGTATGTGCTTCAGAGGGCGGAGTTGGCGCTGCAGATAGAGAAGCTGCAGATGCTGCTATCCTTCAAGAGGCAGGGGGCACACCTCATAGAGGCATCCTTCTCCGACCACCAGAGCCTTGTGGATGCCGTCAAGAAGGTGGATGTTGTCATCAGTGCCATCTCCGGTGTCCATATCAGGAGCCACAGCATTGGCTTGCAGCTCAACCTCATTAACGCCATCAAGGAAGCCGGCAACGTCAAGGTTTCATTCATTCAATTCATTTTAGTTTCTAATTTCATCATCAATGAATTAATAGTCTAGTCTTGTCTGTCCGTAGCGCTTCTTGCCGTCGGAGTTTGGACTGGACCCAGCGAGGATGGGGGACGCGTTAGAGCCAGGAAGGGTGACATTTGAGGACAAGATGGCTGTGAGGAAGGCGATAGAGGAAGCAAACATCCCTTTCACGTACATCTCCGCCAACCTATTTGCGGGCTACTTTGCGGGCAGCCTGTCTCAGATGGGATCTTTTGTGCCTCCCAGGGAAAAGGTCCACCTCTTCGGAGATGGCACACTCAAGGCCGTTTTCGTCGATGAAGACGACGTCGCCACCTACACTATAAAGACCATCGATGACCCCCGGACCCTCAACAAGACTCTCTACCTGAGGCCTCCCGACAACATTCTCTCGCAGGCAGACCTCATTGCAATCTGGGAGTCTCTCATCGGAAAGCAGCTCCACAAGACCTACATATCTCCCGAGGGATTCCTCGCAACACTCAAGGGCTTGGACTATAAGCTTCAGGTCGGGATTGGCCACTTCTATCACATCTTCTACGAGGGATGTTTAACCAATTTTGAAATCGGACCCCATGGAGAAGAAGCTTCCATGCTTTACCCAGAGGTCAACTACACACGCATGGATCACTACCTCAGGATATATGTTTAATTTTCTTCTTCCTTCCTTACAATTAAATAAACTTAAGCACGCAGCAACCCTTCATTCTCCGATCCTGTAACCAAATTTACAGTTTCAGTAGGAAAAATAAATTACTAATCTCCGTCTCATGATTCATGAGTACCACTATAATATATTCAATCATACACACTAAATAGTCACTAAAAAAAAAATCATACACACTAAATATATAAGAGATTTAGATATTTTTGTGTTATTTACGAAAATTTGATATATCTTTTAAATTTAAAATATATTTAAATATATTTTGTTAGTTGAGTGAGTTAAGGTTATAATCTTATGGTCTTTTGAAGATTTTTTGTGTTATTCACCACTAAATAATGTGTTTTGTTATTGTTAAACTAATTTTGTGATATTTAACTAAAAGAAAAAGAAAATAATGATAATAAAAATGACGACAATGGTATCAAAGAAGAGGATGAGAAAAATAAAAGAGAAAAAAATCAAACAAAAAAAGGAGGAGGAGAAGATAGTGACAAAAACCATAAAAATGACGAAAATGATAATTAAAAAGAAAGAGAAAAAAATAAAAAAAATCAAAATTTTAAATTTATAAATTTTTAAAATTTTGTTTCATTCATTAAATTTTTTTGTTTTTTATTTATAACTAAAAAATATATTTTTGCTATTGTTAAAGTAATTGTATGACATCAAAAATAATAACGAAAAAAAAGAAAAAATAAATAAAAAAACGATAAAAAAAAGATTTATCGAATAAAAAAAAATAAGAAGGAAGAAAAAAAATAATATTAATGATAATAGAAAAAAAATACGTATATAAATTTAACTTGGTTAAATTAATTGTCTAATATTTATACTTTAAAAAATCTTTCAACATTCCGCTCATGTAGATGGGATACATGTTGCGTTCTTATTGCAAGATTTTTTTTTCCATGAATCTTTATACTAAATTTCATATTAAGTTATTAACTTACTCTTATCTTTTTTATTATGAGAAGATTCAGGTACTGTTTTTTTTAGTGACAACATTTCTTCTGCTACTCATATTACTAGCTAATTCTATAAATATTAATTATATTAAGACTCATGATAAATATTTTAGTTTGTCTTTTACAGTCTTTAAATCAAAAAAAATTTTCTTTAGTATGATTAAAAAGAAAGTTTAAAAAAAAATCTAAGGGTAGAAGTGCAATTTTTTATCGTCGGGTGGTAGACAGAAACTACTTAAGACAATGGGAAAAACTATTTCTATTTATACATTGTCTTGTTTCAAGTTGCCTGATGTTTTAATTTCGAAAATTCACTTTCTACTTTTTTAATTCTAGTGGGGATAAAAAGATTCTGAAAAGCTGATGGCTTGGATTAGTTGGGACAATATGACCCGCCCACGAAGAGAAGGAGGCTTTGGATTTTAAGATATTAGAATTCAGAATCTAGCGCTTTTAGGCAAACAGTTTTGGCGGCTAGTAACACAGCCTACTTCTCTATTATCTAAAATCCGAAGAGGTAAATACTTTAGTAATGGTAATGCTATAACGGCAGAAATTAGAATCTTACCTTCTTGGAGATAGAGGAGCATACTAGAAGGTTGAAATATTGTCGAAAACTGTCTTAACTAGGCTGTGGGTACTGAAAAGAATATTCAAACCTTTGAAGATCTTTGGCTGCCTCCTTTGTATCCTTTAATAATTTCTGACATGCTAAATAGACATGCTATTTCTGAGTTGGTTCTAAGAGTTAAAGACTTAATTATTGAAAACAGAAATTAGAATCAGAATCTCATTTAAGAATTATTTTTTTAAGACGTTGCAGACAGGATTTTGTCAGTCAAAATTTAGCAGAATAGAGACAAATTGCAATGAAATTTGAACAAATCCAAGCAATATAATACAGTTTCAGGTTATAAAATTGGCTATTTATTTCACCATCCGTCTCTAAAACTTTGTCTTAATTATATGCAGTAGAAAAGGTCGTGGATCTATGGAAGTTGAACTTGCCTCACAAAATTAAGTTATTTATCCGAAGAGCTCTCCATAGTCGGCTTTCTGTGCTTGCTCAAATTCACCGCCGCATCCCATCTATATAGCCAATATGCCCGTGCTGTCATGAAGCAACAGAAACAATTACTCATTGTTTGATCGATTGCTCTAGAATTAAAGAAATATGGTATTAGAGTTATCTTCGTAACTGTCAAAGCCCTAACGATTTTTTAATATGGTAAGTTGCATCAATAGAGATACTTAACTCATTGAAAAATACTGACCGTAATCCTTAATTGTTAGCCATCATTTATTTTTGGACATTTTTATATTTTATTTTTTGATAATTAATGAAATATAATCTACTACTTTTAGAGAAAAAAAAATTCAAATAAAATTAATTTTATGTAAAATTAATAACTAAAAATCATTAAATAATTTGACTGCACCAGACTCCCACCTTTTTATAATTAGCAATTGTAGTACACAAGTAAATAATTTATTAAAAGATGGCATTTTTGACAATAAATTTGCGAAATAACGACAGATTGGTAAATTAACCCCCCAGGTACAGGGTCAAAGAATAATGCTGAATTATTCGCCTGATATATATATATATATATATAAATTGGAAATATTGACTATAGGGTGAAAAGTAGACAAGTTGGAAAATTGAAGGAGCAATGGAAAAGAGCAAGGTTTTGGTGGTGGGTGGGAGCGGCTACATAGGGAGGAGGGTAGTGAAGGCAAGCCTGGCAGAGGGGCATGAGACGTACGTGCTTCAGAGGCCGGAGATAGGCCTCGACATTGACAAGCTGCAGATGCTCCTCTCCTTCAAGAAGCAGGGCGCCCATCTCGTCGAGGCCTCCTTCTCAGACCACCGAAGCCTCGTTGACGCCGTCAAGCTTGCAGATGTCGTCATCTGCGCCATGTCAGGTGTCCATTTCCGCTCTCACAACTTGCTCCTGCAGCTCAAACTTGTTGACGCCATCAAGGATGCTGGCAACGTTAAGGTACGAGTCAATTTTATACCAACTTAACACGTCACACGTGTGTACTAGTTGGTTTTCATTTCTTTCATTTGATTTCATTATTATAACTACTCTACGATCTGCATCATTATTTGACATGAGTAATGAACATAATTATTTTAAATGAGTTTTAAATGTGTTAAGAAGTTATTCAGTAAACAATATTATAATTTTAGATGTGTTGAATCATTATTTGTATTAACAAAAACATAAACACAAATTTATACGGGTAAACACGAGTCGAATCGGATCGGATATGGCTAAAATTTCGATTCTGATTCGCACTAAAATCATTAGATCGGATCGGATCTAATATCCACAACTTTTAAACTTAGATCCGATCCGATCCGCACATTTGTGAATCGGATCGGATATATCTGCAAAACACAAAAATATTTTTAAAAGTTTATTTTTATTAAAAAAATATCAATAAAATTCATTTTTCTATTTTTTAGATATGTTTACTT
>NC_029794.2:201128-201531 GCF_000816755.2 Arachis ipaensis | reverse complement strand
GATATGTTTACTTTTAAAATATTAAACATACTTTTCTTAAATAATAAATTAAAATAATACAATATATATGATAATTATTGGTTGAAATAAAACATAAAAAAAATATTTACTTATTTATTTCTTTATTTTTGCGGATACGCGGATATTTACACAAAATCCGCAATCCGATCCTATTAGTGTGCGGATCGGATCGGATCCGATAGCCTTGCGAATTGGATCCATATCCACAATTTTCAGATCGAATTTGGATAAACACCGCGGATATGCGGATCTAATCCGATCCATAAACACCCCTACAATGTGTATCAAAAATATTTTGTATGTTATCTTATTATTTTGAATGTGTTAAAAAATTATTTATATTAAGAAAAATATAAACATAAATTTAAATGAATATTGGATA
>NC_029794.2:199394-200361 GCF_000816755.2 Arachis ipaensis | reverse complement strand
ACAAATTAATCACACAAGACAAAGTAAAGTTCAAATACAATATAACTTTTTATAACAAATGGTCAATAAAATTATTAAAAGAGATTTATCAAGTAATGCTTTGATACACGTTTTTTGGAAACAAAAGAAATTGAAGTAAACTTGTTAAAGTTATTTTTTTAGTTCACGTTATGTTGTTATTATGTAAAATTAGAACATATTTTTCATAGATATACAGACAATGAATTATACGTTTTAGGAATTAATATGGTGGACTAAATTTTCATAGATATACAGAAAGAAATGAGAGAAGAGAAAATAGCTAAATTTGTGCATAAAAAAAGTATAAATAAGATTGAAATTAAACTGAACTCTTAAATATTAATTATCGAGAAATCAATTTAAATCACATTACGTCCTTGCATAAAATGTATTTAGTTACTTTAGGACATATAGAAAATTTGTAGAGTGGCACTTTTTTTTTCTTTTTAGTACAACTAGTTATATTACCATGATTTTTGTGAAAAAACAGTATATTGGAGTTAGTTACAAGTTTTAAGTGTTAAGTTTGAATAATTATAAAATTTAAATTAAATAAAAATAATAATGGCTCCTTACAAATAAGGAACATGATTAATTAAAAAAATAAAAATACACTACATCCTTATAAAAATTATGAAAATCATAAGTGGAGAAGAGAAATTACCATATACGTAATTGCATTATTTATTAAATTTATTGTTTTTTTATACTTTTCTTTTAATATATTTAGGTAGCATAAGAAAAGAATGAGAATCAACATGATAAAAAGAGAGAAAAATTATTCCACATGTACCTGTTTCGCTTAATTTTGTTTATAGAGGGGTTGATTAAATCTGTATTTAAGATCTCAATTTAAATAGCAGATACAATTTTAAATACTATACCAAATAAAACTTGAAAAATGTCATTAAAATATTTTTAAATAAAGATATAAATTAAATGAGCA
>NC_029794.2:186008-198839 GCF_000816755.2 Arachis ipaensis | reverse complement strand
GAATATTAAGCAAAGAAAAAAACTGAAAAAACAAGACAATTAAAAGTAAACAAATGAAAAAAAAAAATACTTAAAAAAAAATAACAAAATAAATTGACTTTAAACGTTTACATGCACTTGCATTTCTTGTGATCGGAAATTTGCAGGGTTTTACTCTAATATGAGGTTTTGAAAATAATCAAGTCTTTTTGAAATTCTGACTCTCCTGTTTATAGAGAAAGATTCTATTCTATGTTGCATGGTTACTAGTCTTCTACCCACCTTCTGGTTTTCTCACTCTCAGTCCTAAATGTAATCTATGTAGGCTGCATAAATCGCAATAGAGTATAATAGTTTACGTGTATATTTCAGTAGATCAAAACTACTTTAGGGTGTCGCTGTTTACAAATAAAAAAAAAAAAGACAACATAAATTGCTAGAGAATATTACTGTTTACGCACATAAAAAAGGGAATATAAAAACTCTGGAAACTTACAACTGTTTATGCACAATAAAAGGTATAATCATTTTGTAAATGTTGCAAATGCATAATTTTGAGTTTTATTTTGTTTGAATATATAAATTGGTGAATTCTGTGTAAAAGTGATTCATCAGATGAGTTTTATGACGTGGAAGAGATCTTTACGAATGCAATTGATGCACTTAAAAGTAGAGGAGAGCTTATGGTCCGTGATGATAGAAGTTATAAAGATATTTAGAAAGATTCTTTAGATCCTCAAGTCATAAACACAGTTAAAGACATTGCTGTTGATGATGTCAAATACAAGTTTTAAGGGATTGTAGATTCGAATCCTCATGAGATTAAAGACATTGTTGTCGATGAGGTGGAGATCAATAGGATTTGCAAGATGAAATGACAATTATGCACAAGAATTTACTCACTTTCATGGGACAAAAGTTTTGCGGATAGTAAACTCCGAAAATGTTATCACCATACAGAAGAGGGTGGAGGAGGCACAGTGGGTGTACGCTGAGGTTGGGAAGGAGTTACGCCTATGTAGCAGAAATTCTCCGTACCTCGGTAGCACAAATGTTGCCACGTGTAACGAGCTGAATACGTACTTGCACTTTGTTGCTGGGTTTGCAAGTTCACCGCAAAAAAATTTTTCTAGCGGTGACAGCCACCACCACCACTACCACCATAGACTGGTGGTGCTAAACTAAATTTAAATAATCACAAGAGAAAAAAAAAGTAGAGAATATATACCTAATTATTATAATTAACATTCAACTTAATTATAATTATAGGCACTATATAAATCATAGAGGATAATTTACCCTTTATTTTAGAGAGGGCATGGTAGCATTTACCATATAAATTACCTCGTGTAAAACAAGCTACGAATTAGTCTATTATTTAAAGTGCTTGTTTGAGCGTCATTATCTTGAAAAAAGATCTTTTTTTATTTTTTAGCGTGTTTGGCAAATTTCTAGTAAAAAAAAGTAAAAGTACTAGAAAAAAAAATATATCTTTTTTAAAAAGTTGTAATTTACATCTTTTTTTAAAAGATTTTTTTTCTTTAAAAAAAATATTTTTTATGTAATAAATAAACAAAAAAGTACTTTTATATTGTTATACCCAAACATAATTGATAAATAAAAAGATCTTTTTATATGAGATATTCAAACATAAAATTACTTTTACTTTTCTATAAGATCTTTTAAAAAGAAATAACTCGAAAAAAGATATTTTTTAGAAGTTAAACCAAACAAGTCCAAAGAGATGGCTAAGGGAAAATGTATTTTGAAGCTGCATATCGAGGGCACAAAAGCCCGGATTTTTGTAGAAGCAATAAAAGTCTAATTCATCGACTTTTCCTCTAAGGAATTTTCCACGTTGATAATAATATATTTCGAATAAAATTTAACTTGTATTGTTTTATAAATTTTCCTGTAGCGTTTTCTGCCTTCGGAATTCGGCACGGACCCAGCACGTATGAAAAATGCAATGGAACCAGGAAGAGTCTCTTTTGACGAAAAAATGACAGTGAGAAAAGCAATAGAGGATGCCAACATCCCTTTTACTTACATCTCTGCCAACTGTTTTGCGGGATATTTTGCTGGTAATCTCTCTCAGATGGGAACTCTTTTACCTCCAAAAGACAAGGTCCTTATCTATGGAGATGGCAATGTTAAAGGTAATCACTAACCACGACAGAAAAGAATAACCACAAATACTCATCTATTTAATACTTGGTTCTATGTATGTTTGCAGTTGTTTATATGGATGAAGATGATATTGCGACATACACAATAAAGACAATTGATGATCCTCGAACATTGAATAAGACGGTGTACCTAAGGTCGCCAGAAAACATTCTCACCCAGAGAGAGCTCATTGACATGTGGGAGAAACTCATACAAAGGAAACTAAACAAGTCTTTCTTATCCAAGCAAGAACTTCTTTCTTCTATGGAAGGTCAAATATATTAAAAAATCTCTTAATACCTTTTGATACTAGAGGAAGGTGCATGACTCTTTGATCTTGACAAGAGTTGGTACCTATAGGCTATAATAGTATAACACAACTCTTTCAAGAAATAACCTAGCTCACCATAGTTGATTGGCTAAAATTGCAGGTTTGGATTATGCAAGCCAAGTGGGAGTGGGCCATTACTACCACATATTCTATGAAGGGTGTTTGACAAACTTTGAAATAGGAGATGAGGGAGTAGAAGGCTCAGAGCTTTATCCAGAGGTGACATACACACGCATGAATGAATACCTAAAATTATACCTATAATAATAATTAAGGCCTCAAACATGGTATTCTTATTCCACGAGCAATAGTATGCAAAAAGTCCAATGAGGACCGCCTGTTGTATTGTAGGTGATTTTCATTTGTCTCAATTGAATAATGAGACATAAGTAGTGGTTACCAATAGAGATGGAACTAAAGCATCTTATGGTTTATTTTATGGAAAGAATACTACTTATCTAACTTTTGCTTTTACCTAAATATTCAAATATAAGATACAATATATATTTGTCTATCAAAACTCGTAAATCACAACATACACACAAAACATACACACAAAATAGACTAGACTATAGTAGACAACCTTTGAAGGCTTTTCTGAGGGCAGTTTCATCCAAGTTTCTTCCGATGAATACAAGCTTGTTAAGCCTCTTCTCATTTGGTTCCCATGTTTGTCCCGGGCAGCCATCCAACATGGAATGCACCCCCTGAAACACATATCGCTGATCAGAACCATCCACTGATAACACACCCTTCATTCTGTAAAGGTCCTCTCCTTTTTCTTCAATCAATCTCTCTAGCCAATCATCCACCTACGTCAACAAAGCATAAACTTGAAGCATTAACCGTCAAATCTACACAAAGCAATTCAGTGACTTTTGAGAACAAACACACGGTTCATGAAGAGTTTAAAACAATTTATTGACTCACCTCATCAAGATCAAGAGTTCCCTCAGCAACAATACTAACGCTAGAGACAGAAGAATCATGCACATGATCATCATGATGATGCCCTTTGTGATCTGTGGATAAATTTTAGAATCACGAAACAATGCAGAACCACAAGAGTAATGAGGGGGGAGGGGGGACTTTGGAAATACTTTCATCAATTAAGTCAGAGAGGCATTGTTATTACTTCAAAATGGTAGAGTTTTTCAGACAAAAAAGAAATGTAAATATTTTAAGAATATAACGTTATGGAATAATGCAATTGCAACATCTGTCTACAACATAAAAAAAAAGTAATGCCTCTGTTTTCCATTAGAAAATAATTGACCTTGTATTGCAGCAGACTCTGATAACCTCTTTTAAAAATGATAATAAAGGGTTTAGAAAGAGTACCATGTCCAGAATCATTTTGATGGCATGCGGAAGAGGAACATTCTCCATGCACCTCAGAATCAATTCTGAAATATCAAGGCATTTTGATTGAAAAACAGATAAGGTTGCAGCTAATATGCATCTATAGATATTCATTATAACCATACCAATAGCCACATTATTTTGTAGGAAAAAGGGGAACAAGAAATGTATTAAGTACTAAAACAGGATCATAAAAGGTAGATTTAAGTACCAATATTTCAAAGATACAAATTAACATGATACTTATTACCTCTCAAGATCATATCCTCCAACTCCTAGAACAAAGTCCACATCCACAACTCCAAATGTAGCTTGCTTAATTTGTGCCATCCCATTGATGTGCTGGCAACAATTCACAAAAAGAGATATATATTTCCACGAGTATTACTTTTCTCATTGACCCAAGAACTTCTGTAAAAAAAATCTACAGAAGCTTATAAATGACAACAAAATTATTGGACAACAGTCTGATCTAATCATAGAAATTAAATGGAATCCCTTTATCATTAAAGCATTCATCGTATCATGATAACGGCATGAAATCTCAATCATCTAGCACCAAATGTTAATTTGTTTTCGCCTTAGATCAAGATTCAAAAGTCAACACAGAACTACAGCTCTGTTCTACCCATATTCAACAAACCAAAAGGACAGGTGCAAACAGTATGATAAATGAGACATTCTATCCTCCTCCATGGAGTAAAAATCCTTATTCCATATCATTTCATGACGACTCACTTATCTCTCTATCTTTTTGTATTATATTTTCTCTCTCTTCTCTTAAATATTTATGGTAATACATCAATGTTGACAAATCCAATCAACTATGAATCCATATCCATTCAGAAAAAGAAATTTTATTTAAAATAACAGAACACAGGGTCATCATCAGCATGGTATGCCTTAATAGGAAATTGTAGTAAAACTGACGTACATGTTCATTTCGTGGACTAAGATTGATGTTTGACCACATCATTCTCTTTCTCCCTAGATTTCAATTACCATCCTAGTTCAATTAAGAAATAAAATATCTAGAGGATCCATACGTAACAAAAACATACCTTTATTTTCTTGGTCAGTATCTCTAACTCGGTTTCAGTAACCAAATCTATCTGCAAAAGCAATTAAATTTTATAAATAATCTCAATTCTCAATCCAGAAATAGAGCCACAACTATGTCATACTAAACAAAAGAAAAAGTAGATGAATGCAGATAAATAGGATCGCAGAATCTTAAGACAATAACCTTGTTCAAAATAATATGATCGGCATATGCAACTTGCTCTACTGCCTCATTAACCACAAATCTTGGTTTCACTTCATTTAAGTGTCGCATAGCATGCTTGCAATCAACCAAAGTCACACATCCATCCAATTTCACATGCTGAGAAACCAGTTCATCCATGCAGAATGTTTCAATAACTGGAGCTGGCTTTGCAAGACCTGAGAAGGGTTTAAACTTGAAACAATATGCTCCATTCAACCTTTTCATACACCTAATAGATGCAGTTAAAAGAAACTGGGAAAAGATGTGGACTATAGAAGACTCATTGTGCTTCTCCAAACGTTCTCCATTTTGCAGAATCTCATTTACTGATTTTCTTTTGCTTATTTTTTCCAACTATATCCTAGAAGTCACGAACAAAGAAAATTTGGTCTTTCTAGAATTATCTTTCTAGTAACTTAACGCATGGTGAATTTAGCTTTCACCTTGTAAGTAAATAGCGAGCCTCTAATGCCTCAATCCCGAGTGCTGCATAAGTCGTTCAAAAATCATGAACAATTTACATACCTGTGGTTTCAATTACGATATGATCAAAATTGTGTCGCTTTTTGGTGACCAACTCCAAGAGCATTTTAACCAGATCTCCTCGCACGGTGCAGCAGAGGCAGCCATTGTTAACCATGATAATGTCTTCGCTTGAGGAAGAATGACTAGCAACCAAGGATCCGTCAATATCCACCTCACCAAACTGCATTTTCAAGAAGATGGTTTTCACAAATTAACAGCATAATCGATGATACATACAAGGGCAGCTTCTGTAAAGCTCATAGTGATAAATTATAAATATCCAAGCAATTACTTGATTAGAAAACGATAAATATGTGGGAGGTGGATACCTCATTTTCAATGACGGCAATGCGCTTGCCATGTTGAGATGTGAGAATATGATTGAGAAGAGTAGTCTGCAAGCATTCGACATTCCACAAGTTATATATAATTTAAGAAGAAATTATTCATGCACAAAGCAGGTGCTGTCTCAAAGTGAAGAAATTGTTTATTACGGTATTATATTGTACGAAGAGGGGGAAAAAGGAAGAGGGTTACCTTTCCGGAGCCAAGAAAACCAGTAATGACAGTAGCAGGAACGCGATGGTCAGGAGAGAGCGCAGAAGGAGACGAAGACGAAGAAAAGGAGGTCAGTCCAGTCCTCCTCCTACTCATCAGTGTCGCCAGATGGGAATTAGAATTAGAACGGAGAAGCTGAAAAAGGGTGTTAGCAGATGATGTTAATACACTCTTCGCCCTCATCATGCTCATGTATGTAACTGCCTTTCCTCGCCCTCGCTCACCTTCTTTAACCCCTAACACTTACCAAGGGTTTTAGTCTTATTTATCACTACAAGTACAGCAACCGCAGTACCGCATTCTCTTTTCTTCTGTTATGGCATGCCCTATGCACTTTCTTATTTATTTTTTATTTTTCAGGTTAAATTATTCTGTCAATGTTTCTAACTTTTTCAAAAAGGGGGTTAATGGATCCCTATACTACTATGTACTCACAAATCAATCTCAGTTAGTGAAATCTTAAGAAAATTGCTTAATCGACTGAAAAAAGTTCAAATAGACTCAATATTGTTAACATCATTAGTTCGTGTCCAGTAAAAATATTAGTAACTACGCAATTTCTTCTTTTAATGTATATAAAAATATTTCAATCCCGTTACGTCTTCACCCTTTATAATTAGCATTGTTTTGATACCAGTATTTTCTTAATCACTAAACACGTATTTTCTTTGTTTTGTTAATTAAAAAAATTTAAATACACAATTCATTAGTAACAACTGTATTTTTTATACGGGTATCAAGAATATTTGGTGTATAAATAGTATTTTTTAAATATTTTAATGTTGTAAAAAAAAAATAGGAATTATACTTCGTCGATAAATAAGTTGACAACAAGGCAGTGAAATTAGGTGCTTTTGATCCGAAGTCACTCAAGAACATAGTAGTTTTATTCAAGGATGAGGCACATCAGAGAGTATAATTCAATTCTAGCATTATCTTGCCTGACTAATCAAGAACAGTGTTGTATTCGATCATCATTGTTGGAATATATTTGGGATAACAATCATCATTCTTCATAATGTGGAATGGAAATAGGCAATGCCTAACAATGTCTCCATACACCAGCTTCTTTATGTTACTCTTAGCCCCTCATGCAGATTAGAAAATTTCTTGGACTGAAAATGTGAGTTTGACATGGATATGGAAATCCCCTGCTCTTTAGAAAATCAAACTCAGTACACAACATGAGAAATATGTCTACTCCACTTCACACATATACCAAGCACCCGAAGAGCATGCTCTGGGAAGAAAATAATATATTAAAAGAATAAAATAAAAAGTGCTGGTTACGGGTTACCAATGAAAAGGGAGTAGATAAAATACATAACACTCGTGATTTGTCTCACAAATCTATTATCGCGTGTCTACTTACATGAGATTAGATTTATTTTACTACTACAAAAGAAAAAGTTACTATTAATGACCTCAGGTTACATCCTGAATAAAGTTACTTAACAAATAGCTCATCAGCTATGCAAAATTAATGAGAATCTACTACGTAGCCAACTCAAGTGAATTTGCCGATACATCAGACAAACAAAGATTGCTGAGCAAGGAGTTTTAAATATCAATGGCAATGGCAGCATGCCGCTCAATTACGGGAAACCGATCAATGAAGAAGAAGAATAGTAACAGAACTACAGAAGGATGAATGCTAGTCAGCGTCAGTTTTGCCGAGTAGATCCTTTGATGATAACTGAAGATAATTGGAGAGAGAGAACTTGGGAGGAAGGGTCATAAGTGCCTCATTTCCACTGAGCTTCTTCATATATGCCATTCCAAGAGCATATCCTAAAGCCCTTCCAACAGGAACAGCAACCGCATTCCCAATTTGCCGGTACCTACATATAATAGTAATCTCGTATCATATCATGATAATAATGCTTAGTATGTGTCTGCTATCACAATGTATATGCTCCCTACAAAGTATAAACCCAGTAACCAATTATGAAAAAATGAATCCGTAATAATATTGATCAAAATAATAGTTTCAAACCTCTGTTTAACAGTCCCGCAAAATCTATAATAATCAGGAAAACCCTGCAGCCTAGCAAATTCTCGTATACTTAGGACTCGGTCCTGCTCTGGATGTAGTATTTTCTGCAAGAGTTTAAAATAAATAAGAAATCAATTTATACACATACACACACACATAAGAATATAAAAACTAAGACAAAGATAAGACCGTATTATGGCAACTTGGGAAGGTCAGTGCCGTAGGAACTGTCTCATCCCACCACAACCGTCCAAATGGCCTGCATATATACATACAAATTAAAATGTTTTTGGAAGAAGTTAAAAATTAAACTTATTTCAATAGTTACTAATTTGTACATTTGCTCTTTATATATTCGATTGTGTGAAAATTAATTCATGTGAGAATAATGTTTGGATAGTTTGATTGAAATGTGATTTTAAAATAATCTGTTTAGATTGTGTGGAAAATGTTGCATTATGATAAAATTACTACAATGGATAGGGAATGATTGTTCTTATTGATACTTGTGGATAATTTAGTAAAATTATAACACTGCAAAAAATAATCAACGTCTAAATGATATCAATTCTAAAAATAGTCAACTTCTAATTGTAACCATCCGTTTCAAAAAGTTGCTTAAAATTATTTCCCTCAAGACAACTTAAGGTATCATATTCAGATTACAAAAAAATATTTTGCACACCAAAAGGTGGTGCCCACTTAGTTACCCTTCAAATCCAAGCATGGAAAAAGGGGATGAGTGAGGAGTAGCAGAGTCCACACTTTAATCAAAGGCAGTACAATTAGTATCTAAATGGACACAGCTTTTAGTGTACAAATAACACTTTTGTCCAAAGTACAATTTTGATTGAAGCCACCCAAATGCATCTACTTTTTGAAAAACAATTTTGTTATTTTTTTGGATAATTTAAGCTGTTTTCCTTATCCATCCAAACCGGCTGTAAACATTCATGAAAATGTGAAGTAAGAAAATAAAAACATATACTACAGAGAACTGAACTGAATATATACCTCTTAGATCTCCCTTGTTCGAAAGTAAAGGCATAATCTGGAACCTGAAACCAAGAAGGATACAGTGAAGAATAGTTTTTAACCCTGTCTCACTATAGGCATGAATCAAGAACATAAAATATGAAAAATGGAACACAGATTGGCCTATTTTAAACCCAGCAACTTCTACTTGGAGATATCAAAAGCATCTAATTACTAAGCTAATTTTTTATTCACATGTGATATTATATGCGAGAATTTGTGATATATGCTGCAAATATTTCCATCCACTTCTTTTAAACTTCCATAGAAAAGCATAACTAGGAGAATAACAATTCAAGCATAACAAGCTGCGAAGAACCAACACATTTAAAACATTTAAACAAAAAAGTTAGTTTATACCTTAATAACATTTAAAATTATAGCTAAATAAATAATGTGACTATACATTCCATGCCATCCCTAAGAATCAACCCCGGAATGTAACGCTTAAACAACTAATTAACTACCACTTGTACTAAGCTTCATGGTTATATATTGCACTGATCTACGAAACTAAATATGGTTCTGGGACAGACCAGGCCGTTGTATGACTTGGAGTGACATAAGGTTTTGTCATTATGCCTGAGTCTGAGGAGTTTGTGGGCCAGATCAAGCATCTGGGTTTGTTCCCTCTGACCTGCTTGTTGTTCACCCGACCTTCTCAGAGTAAAATGCTTAACTTTAATGTGGCGGTGTAACCAGCTTGAGAGTCATGTTGTGGACCACATAATGGCCAATCAGGCCTGCTACGTCTATATATGTTCCCCCGGGGATCCAGGTCAAGCAGAATGAAGCTTGCCTAAAAATTAGCCTATATCCTATAGGCAGGAACATATACACTCATGTAATTTCCTTGTAGACGAACCATTTGATAATTAGAAACCCACCTAATATCCTAATCTAAAATATGATTTGGAACTTGAAAGCTATTTCTTAACCAGTATAAAAACAGATTAACTTAAGCATCAATAGTTTGTTATCATTTTATTTTTAACCCGTAGTGAAAAACAAATTTGAAATGTTTATAATTTCAATGCAAATAGAAATAGCTGAAAAAGAATGTAGACCACTTTCTGCGTGAAGGCAACAAAAAGACTTTACCAAGGGCTTTCCAGATGGTAGTAGTGTTGGACTCTCAGTTGGATGCCGCCTAACCACATTGTCAATTACAACTAAACCCGGAAGATCACGGAAATTTGCTCCCTAAAGTAGCATCAAATTAAGGGTTGACAAGGAATCCATCAAAAGCATAATACATTGACTTAATCAAGATTACAACCTTCCGTTTTGGAATTTGACAAACACGTAGGTAGTCATCTTCCCCCAAAATATAGGGTCGGTGATCATGTAGTAAACCTTCCTCTGTTGTTCCATTCAATGTTGACCCAGTCATCTCTACTCAAAATGCATAATGAGAACAATATAGATGAGCTATTTTTGCTGCAGAGCTTTACAGGCCAGAAACACAAATATAATGATAAAACGAAGAAAAACGGCAGACAGCGAAAAAAATGAAGTGATTATAAACAAAGCACAGGAGCCCTAACATTTAAGATGAACTGAATTCAGAAAAAGTTGGTTACTTAACATTACTCTTTCACAAATGAATAAGAATAAACTATCAAATACCATATGTTGCAGAATATACAAGTTTGTTATTATTTTAAATTTAAGTTGTTTTATTTAACCAGGACTAGGTTTAGGTTTTATCGTTTTTATTCAACCAGTTAGAATTGTAATCGATATGTCTATAGTATATATAATAAATTCTAGTGTAACTACTTGAGTTCAACCAATCGTTCATTCAAAACGTTTTTACCATATACATTTAACTTAGAAATTAAGACTAAAAAAAACCTCTTTGCTTTCGCCTTTGACACTTACCATTTAATAAAATAAAATAGCCAGGCCACCCAACTACACACAATTGGGTTTCACGACTGAAAAACCCAGGATCCATATAAGATCTAGAAACCCCAGAGTTCAACTAGATTTTTCTACAATCCAACATATTACATGCAGTTTAAATATCCTACAAAATATCTAGGTTATTTCATTCAGGAATTTTTTTGAAAACTAATTTCAAAAATTGACTGAGTGCACAGAAGGGAGTTCAGCATAAATCAACAACACAGAATGAAATGAAGAGGCAAGTGAAATTTTTAAGTCACTTTATGATTAGTCAGAGTGTACAGAAGGGGTAACATTATTACCATATTTAGTTGACCTTATATATCTCTGAAATTCTGTTTCTGGAGGATTTCTGTATGGCATTTCTTCACAAGTTTCGTGGTTTGTCACCTATATAACATTGAATTAGGTTAAAACCATGCTAACATAGAAAAGCAAAAGCAAGTGAAGAACAGTACAGCAGGAAGATCAGAGATTGCATCTTGAAGAACAATAGCTTTCTCAAGTTCACGAGGTTGGCCTTCATCATAAGCAACAGTATTGCGCTGTAAATAAAAGTCAAAAGCTAGTGAAGAATATACATGATGTCTGAAAGAACTATTTTCGATGAAGTGTGAGGATTAGTACCTCAAACTCTGTTGGAGGCCAATAGCTAACAATGACATCATGTGACGGCAATGGAAATTGAGGTAGAACCTGTTCAAGGATAACAGATCATCAACAAAATAAAACAGAAGTTCATCTTTCCAAGAATTTGAAGATAAAGAGACGGAAGATTAATGTTTTGGCAACAATCCCATCTTTCCAAACAAAATTCCAGATTCTTAAACCGACCTCACTGGGATGAGTACCCCACAAGAAAACACGCAACCGGAATTGTGGAAGACCATAACATCCAGCAGCAACCATTCCCAATCTTGCTTGGTAATTCATATGTACCAAACGACTCAATGCGTATCTTCCAAGTGAACCGTTGTCAAATTTCAATATGTCAACCACATTTTCCATTAAAACATACTTAGGCTTCAAATACTTTACTATGTCCATGAAAACTACAATCTGACGATTTCTTTCATCATCCAATGGTGAAGCAACATTTCTAAAGCGATTATATCCACTAACTCCTTGGCAAGGAGGGCCCCCACAAATAACATCAACTTCACCCTGCAATAATTTCAAGCCACAGATTTCTATTTAAAAGTGCGAAAAAGTACTTTAAGAGTTTTATCAAATCTACATTATCAACTACACAACTTACAGGAAGAGGCAAGATTTTGGAGATCATCCCTTTTCTCACAAATTCCTGTATGCTTTCCTTACAATTACTAAGATATAAAGAAGTGAGTACTAAGGCACCAACTATAGTAACATCACCTATCACAGAGAAAATCAAGAGATATACCTTAAGTTTTCAAGTGGCTCCCATGTATCCTCACTTTCACTGTGACCCCTCCAACGCACCTATTGAACAACAATGAGAAAGCAATCACTACCAAATTATGATCCCTTACATTACTAGAGACTTAACAAGCAACATGGATAAGAGATTAGATAGTAACGATTTTTCATTGCTAATGTAAAGGCATGAAGCATTATTAGGCTCTTTATAATTATCCACCATAGGGGGTGGTGGTATCAGAAGCATGTTATTATTAATTTATTATTAATAAAAAAAAGACAAAAGCACAAAATAATTTT
>NC_029794.2:181724-185949 GCF_000816755.2 Arachis ipaensis | reverse complement strand
CTTTACTCCTTCTGAGCCTTTTGACCGTAATGGTAATGTCCTTTCTGTATCATTTCCTTTAAACCGTTTGCATAGCTTTTCCCATTCCTTCAAAAGTTCCAGAAAATCCTCAGCCAATTCATTTCTCACCTATACAATGAAGAAAGCAATGTTGAATGTGAAAAGTTCACATCAAATATCTTTTTGTTGTAGCACGGGATAGTCATCACTCACATATGTATCTGGATGGTTTAGTTTCAAGCTTTCAGTTGCACACTTGTTGCTATCAACAGCCCATCTCTGACCAAATCAGAAAACAAGAGTAAAACCAGTGTGGCATGGATGAGTTCATGGATACTCAGAATTTCATTAAAGATAAGATTTCTTCACAGTACCGTCACAAGGTTAACTGATGAAACTTTGGCACCCAAGCACAATCCAGTTGACATGCCACCACAGCCAGAATAAAGATCTAGTAGTAATAATTCTGTCTTCCGCGGCTCAGATTCGGGTGGACTTTTGGAAACTGCCAAGGCCTCTGTTGAGAGTATCTCAAGGCCAATAGGTGATGATAAATAATTATTCTTAATAGGATTACAAATCTACACAAAAAATAACATTTTGAAAAGCTGAGTGGGAATGAAATAAAAAAACTTTTAGCCAAAACTGGAGACCATTAACAAACATGGATCCTTGTATGCATGTGACAATTAAACAGCAGTAAGACTCTCCATCCTACATGCTTTTCCCTCTTTTCAGTAATATATGGAACAAAAAATAAAACCAAAATGCTTCCTAGGGTCAACTAAGACACACCTGCTGGTATGTTGCGGAATGTAGAATATTCCACACAATATTCCATATCGTAATAGAAGTCAGATGGTGAAACAGAAATCGACCTCCGATCAATCTGTAAGAACTCATGCAGAAAATATTTGGTTATTAGTATGACTAAGGCAATAGCATAAACGTCACAATCAATAAGAGAAATGCAATAGAGAAAGTCCCTTAAATGTGCCATACCCTAGGTGTTACAAGTGTTACATTAGCTTTTGCTATAATGCAGTCTATTAGGTTGTCATTCATTATTGATGAATAGAATAAACGCCGCTTGTCATGGAAGCTGCCTTCATCTTGGATTACCTGAAAGGCAAATGGAAGCAACATTCATGGCGCATCCTTTGACATTACCAATTAAACTTCATGACATACTCTATACTCACTGTATCTTGAACTCTGTAAAACCATTGGACTCTAAAATAATCTTGACCATCAGTTGTTTGGAAAAATTCAATAATCTTGCCAACATGATTTTCTTCTATGTCACCCTGCACAAGAATCATTTGAACATAAGTATAAATTCTTGTCTTGTCCACTTGAAATTTTAAGGTTCACCAGCTGTACAATGTACTGCTATAGAAAAACTACTATTAGTAGCCATATGCAGAAGCAACCGTTTCATATGGTGTTATAAATTAAGCAAACTATTTCCTCAGTGCAATATATCAGTAATTCAGATGTCAAAAGGTACACTTGCTATGTCCCAGCTAAATCCAAGTTATCAAAGGGGGAGATAACAGTATAAAAGGCTACTTACTAGACCGTAATCTATTATGATGTAGTTAGAAATTAAATTTAGGGGAAATCAGGAAATATCCTGTTCAAAAAGAAAAAGCACTGTACTTTATAAAATAAAGAAAGAAGTAATAAGATACAGATTTTAATGTGGTTCAGTCACATCTGACAAACTATCAGGTATGCAAATATGCCAATTAGAAAAAAAAAAAGGATGTTACACAGTTCAATTAAAAGTCACAACAAATTTTAATAGGACAAAGATGGCAGGAATATGCATGTCTTCAACTCTATGCACTTACTTTTATAATTGCACAATCACCAAGACTGAAAACGCAATTACCAATTTCTGCTTGAGCATAGTGGCATTTCACATTTACAATGATCTCGTCTTCTTCATCCTCGCTACAAATCAGCAACATTGAAAGAAATAATTATATAATCTAATCTAAGTTACGAGTTTAAAAGGAGCAACATATAAGCTTGTGAATTAGTAGTTCAAACTTACTTCATTTTGAACTTTTGGCCTTTATTTTGGTTCTGCATGCTTGAGCAGAAAAAATTAGATAAAAAGGAAAGCTAAAGAATAACAAATTTGCTCAGACTAAAAGTAACAAAGTTTTCCATTTCATAAAAATTTAAAAAAAAAAAGGTGAAGAACAAAAAAGATGGACTCATGAACATGTTATGTGAAACAAAAATGGCTAACAATTTCTTTCTTTTATACCACAGCATACTGAAATTCTGATAGCATGAAAAGAATCTCAAAAACATTGGATCATTAACCTTCAATTCGTAGCGCCATCCCCATCTTTTCTGAGCTTCATCATCTGGTATTGGATTGCCAACAAATGAAGGAATGCTTTTATGGTCCATTATTTCAATCGTTGTAGAAGCCACTTTTTTTTTTTTCTTTCTTGGTGGGCTGTCATCAAACTCTAGCAAGGCAAGGGAATCAGGACCCGTTCTGCCATTTTCCACCACCTCTGAGGAACTTCTCAAGCAATCTGTATCATCAATTTCAAGAGAGATTCTTGTGATGGTTTTAACTTCAGAATTCGGTTTAACTAGTGAATCAGAATTAAATTCAATCGGAAGTTCGGTGTCCTTGTCCTTTTGGTGAACTACTTTAGAAATTTCTTTTCTTGGAAACGAAATGACGTCCATGTTTTCACTGCCACTTGAAGATGGAAGTATTGGAGATTTCCTAAGGTTTCCACCAGACATTTTCACGTCTTGCAGTTGCAGACATGCCTCACCAGATGGATTTAATCTTGGAGACTGCCTCAATGGCTTCGCATGACACTGTTTGAAAAGCTTGATGAATTCCTTATTGCTTGATGCAGCTCCAAAGTTGTCCTTTGCCTTTGATGATTCAGAATGAGAAGTTGGTGTCAACCTTGGAGATCTCCTACAGCTCTTTTCCTGAATGCATTTTCCATCCAAAACTGATTTCTGGTCCTTCGTGTCAGCACTACAGAAAACAAGAAGCATAACGTGGCCTGGAATTGAAACCAAGAAAATACAATGATGGGAGAGTGAAGTACTAAACATGCTTTCTGGTTTTCACTCACATCGATAGTAATTGTGGACCCCTAGATCTTTGCTGCTGCATAACTCAAGAATCAATCAACAATATTTTAAACCATGAGATACGATCACACGAACACAAAACCAAAATAAGCTACGGTCAACATTGCTGTAAATTGTATTATTTGGTTATAACACAAGGAAAACAACAAGTTTGAAATTACCAAAACATAAATTAGAAATTCAAAAATGGGAGCATAAATGGCTGCAAAACCCACAATATACCAACCCAAATAATGGGGATGAGACTTCCTTGTGTCTGTCCTTGGTGGGAAACTCTGCAGCCTAAATATGTAGTTAAGTTGGTTGTACAGAGTTAAAAGCTTCAACAACTCACAGTTTTAAGTCAAATGCAATGCTTTAAATTCTGAAATATGCAGCTTAGTCAAAAAGGCATAGGCTTTTTCTTTTCCAAAAAAATTTGTAAATACTAAATAGACGCACATTACAATCAGCTACAGATATTAGTCCAAAATACAGATTAACGATTATAGTAGTAAATGTTAAACGAAACTAAGATCAAGTTCCTAACAAGTGAAATATTAAATCAAAGTAGTATTTGAGTAGAGCTTTTGTGTTTGCTTTCCTTTTTTCTTCATACTTTTAGCTAACATGTGAATGTTTTATATATAAGAAAAGATTGTACATACCATGATTTTAGAACATATTACAAAATTATTTTTATTATTTCCTTTTTTTTTTCTTATATTACTCTATCTTTCCACTTATTTTTACACATTTATTTAATAGGATTGTTGATGATTAATATTGTCTAACATAGCACTTATTTAGGCCAAATAAAAATTAAACATAAACACTGAAAGGGTGTACATAGATACAATTGGATTTGGTCAAAATCTCAATCCGATTCACAAAGAAAAGAAATCGGATATACACGTTTCTAACCTCCATCCTATCCCGAGAATTTTCTAACCAAACATGCGGATATAACAGGTATTTCAAAATACATCCTGGGCTTATATTCTTTCTTCATGAAATACTTCTTTTTTTTCTCCTTTTTGAGCCTGTTTACTTCAAAACTATTATTCAATATAATTTTCTGAAATAATATAAATAAGAC